>NC_064816.1:139126905-139221458 GCF_023721935.1 Panthera uncia | reverse complement strand
GGGTCCTAGGTAAGCTGCAGTTTGTATGCTGGGCGTCTCTATGAAAGGATAGTAGAATCGTACTCAAATATATATAGTCATTACATTTTATCAATGTGAGTGCGCGTGTCACTCGGGTCAGCATGCCATCATGGAAGGTAACACGCTACTTTCAAAGTTCACCATGTGCTCCTCTTCATTTCTTATAGGTAGAACTTCTGGCCCTTTGAGGGTTAGGAGTCTGTCCGTAAGATTTGTGACAGTATTTGACACAGAGGCTATGTTCACATCGTTATAAACTCAGGATCATCCAGTTCCGTTATTGTTTGCCAAGTAAAGCTGAACAAATGACTGGTGACTGACTAATGTAGAATGTTGAAAATATTTCAAATTGGAGACCAGGATAACGCCCAAGTGACTGTAGGGCAAAAGAGTGAGGCTTGCTGACTCTCTTGGATACAGTTTCATGATCTATGCTCCCATTCTTAGGCATATTGGTTTTGCTCCCTGGAATGGTGCAGGCAGAGGAGCTTACAGCCTGGCCTCTGAACACAAGCAGAAGTACGTCGAGGACCAGAGGAGATGGGCAGTGAAGTGAGAGCAAAGCTCTGATCACCATAAACAATGAAACAGAACAAAGTGGCAGGGTTGTATGAAATTCCTACCAGACAATACCGGATAGATGACTGAAAGGAAAAGAAAACAATTCCAACAGAAAAGGTTAAAAAGCAGAACAAAGAGTAAATAACTTGCTAAACTTCTAAAGCACCTCTCACTGTGCTTGAGGTCACATTGGTGAATACAGTGTTTCAGCATGAACCAAATACAGATATTAATGAAACACAGCAGCGATAAACAATTCCTTTGGCCTTTCTACTGGTTCCTTGGCAGCTGGAGAAAACAACAGGGTCCTGACACTCAGGAAATAAGATACAGAGCAGGCACAGGTGCACAATGGTAGGTGGGGGTGCTAAGATTATGCAGCTGGATTTTCAACGAAATCAGAATTACTGATAAGAGAGACAGAAAAGATGGAGAGCACACAGACTGGAAATGAGAAAACTGAATCCTATGGTCAAGGGGAGGCAGGCAGACTAATGAGTCAGTAGGTATTATAAGGCATTAAAGCAAATAACAAAGAACTCTTAGCCATCATCTCATCTAAAACTAACATAAGAAGAAACCAAGACACACGCTATTGTGCCAGGCGTGACAACAGATCTGCAGAGCTTAGGTAAGGGGGGTAGGGGAGGGAGGCAGATTGTGAGCTCCATGTCAGCCGACTATCAGAGAAAAGCTATCCCAGTGCTAGACTGCCGGGGAACACAAGCAAACTCCATTGTCCTAGATTAGGACCAAAGGACTGGGAGAGCTGGGTAGAAATGGTCAGTATCAGTCTAAAGTCTTTTTGAAAGGACAAGGCCACAAAAAAAGGTCAGATCAGAAGCAATGACAGCTCAAAACTGCCCCAACGATAACTGCTTTTAAAACTTTCTTGATCACAAAGGCAATACATGGCCATTAGAAATAAAAATTGGTGAAACGATCCATAATTTTATTCCAAGATGGAAGCACCACTGACATAGTTTCTAAGTGCTGATACACACACCCATCCACTTATACTTTTAAGAAAATTGCAGAACAGGGGCACCTGGGTGGCTCAGCCAGTTAAGCATCTGACTTCAGCTCAGGTCATGATCTCGTGGTCTCTGAGTTCGAGCCCGGCGTGCAGCTCTGTGCTGACAGTTCAGAGCCTAGAGCCTGCTTTGGATTCTATGTCTCTCTCTTCTTTCTGCCCCTCCCCCACTCATGCTCTGTCTCTCAAAACTAACATTAAAAAAGAAAGAAAATTGCAGAATAGTTTTGTAGTCTCTTTTTTCTGCTAGAAATGATAACGAAATGAATACTTCCTTATGTTACTTTTTACATCATTTTAATCGCTGAAGATAAATTCATCACATGGATGCAAACTCCATAATTTAATTGATCACCTATTGCTAGCTGCTTATGTGAATATAATACTATTATAAATGATGTCATGAGAAATAACTTTTCCTTAAAATTAGAAAATTTTTTTTTCTTTTCATTTTTGAGAGAGAGAGAGAGAGAGAGAGAGCGAGTGAGCACAAGCAGGGGAGGGGCAGAAGAGAGGGGGACACAGAATCTGAAGCAGGCTCCGGGCTCTGAGCTGTCAGCAGAGAGCCTGACACAGGGCTCGAACTCATAAGCTGTGAGATCATGACCTGAGAAGTCGGAGGCTCAACGACTGAGCCACCCAGGTGCCCCAGGAATAACTTAAATAAACTGTTGGGTGCTTGCCCAATCATTCTTTAGGATAAATTCATACAAGTGGACACATACACTGTGTCATTAGGCAACAAATATTGATAGTGGTTTCCATCTCCTTTTGCCAAAAGGTGAACCAGCATAACATGCCTCACCTCATGGACTCAGGGGATAAGACCTCTTTGATTTAGGTGCTTCTTCCCTATGCCTCCCAGATACCTACCTTATCTCCACTCTTACAACTATATTTGTAATGATTTAATTGCTCATCCAGATCCCCACGAAACCATGTGTTTGTTTTTATCCCCAATGTACTTGATGAAATATTTGTCACTGTAACATGAAAAAAAAAAATCAGAGAAAGCTTTAATGTGTCTTTTGACTGAGTGAGAAGCAACAGACTCACTGTTTAGAAAATGGTTTTTCCAATGTGAGCTACATTTACTGGGACCTACTAGGAAAGATTCATTGCTGTTCCACTAGAGATCTGGCTCTCTGAACCTGATGCAGAAGCAAGAGGAATGGGAAGTAATTCTTCTGAACTTCTGTGCCCAAAGCTGGAGGGGGGAGAGTCAGGGGCAGCCTAAGATAAAACAAAAGTGCACAAGAGAGTTTATAAGAAATTTAGATGCAAAGAATCCTGCAAAGAAAACTATGAAGCAGATTTCCTCTTCACAAGCAGCTATAAAATTCTGCACATTGATGTATCAGTGATTAATTATTCCAACTACAGTCATCCTGAGAGATTTCCAAGGATTAGAGCAAAAGTAGGATAGGGATGTTGGTAATAGAGACTCAGCTCTCCAACCCACTCAACCACCTGACATTGCAGATGAGCCAAATCAAGCAAAGCACAGCAACCCTCAAGATGACTTCACATTAAATTAGCCAAGAGCTGGTGGAGGCTACCCTGAAGGAATCAAATTAAGGAGCCATGAATGCAGAGTATGAGGAAGGGGACAGAGACAAGAGTCAAAGGGAACAGGCAGCTGTTTACCTGGCTTGACGGAGAACAAGGACGGCTGTGATCACAGAGAAGGCCCTACGAGGCAGCGGAATCCAAAGGAATCCAAAGCTTCTCCATTCCCTGGCTTGTTCTCTATTACTGAGAACCATGATCTTAATTCCAATTATAATAAAGATTATTAATCTTCCATAAAAGGACACCTATTTCGACTTATTTTACAGTGGTCAGGAATTGGGCAGTGCTTCTCAAATTTTAGTGTGTACCACAATCACCCAAGGTGTATGTTCTAAGAGATTGCTGGGACTCAACTCCAGAGTTTCTGATTCAATAGGTCTGGGGTGGGGGAAATTTTGGGGAAGTCTGTAAATTCACCTTTATAAAAAGTTTCTAAGTGAGCATGGCATTGCAGGTCGGAAGATCATACTTTGAGAACCAATGGGTTAGGGAGTCAACTTGTAAGGCATTCGAAAGAGTCAAGGGTCAATGTCAAGTGTTCTCACTTTACTGTTACAATTCATTTTGGATTAAAATTACATTTCCAATAAGATAATCTTCAAATGTTTTTTTGAAATATGTCTGAAACATATTTTGAAACCACATATTTAGGTGTTGTGTGAAAGGAGCACGAGCCTCTTAGCCAAGAGGACAGTGAGAAGGTAAGCCACTCTGTGGTATGTGCAGACAAATCGGATTACCTAGAAAGATAACTCCAGAACTTCCTCTGAATGAATATAACCACAGCACACCAATGATTACAGCCAAGACTGGGCGAGAAAGATTTATTATGAGTTCATTATTTGACCCTGACCTGTAGAACCAGCCGGGGCTTTGTGTATAACATAGCAAAAAAACCCCTAACGGGTTCCAACCGTCCCCAACCCCTCACAGTGGTCATCAAGATATCTCACAGCTTGAGTTCTACCAGAAGGAACTGGGGGCAGGGAGGGAAGAGAAGGATACAATAAAGAGGCTGAGCAGATCCTCCTAATATCCTGAGGGAGAAAACTATCTGGAAACACAGCTCTCTCGAAGTAGCCATTTGTGTTGCTTTAAATGCAGATTGATTACTGCTATTTGGATGTTGAGTGCATCATCTTCTCTGAAGAAAGGGAAAAGCTAAATTTCCCCACATTCAGCTGTATCGTCAAATCACTTCCCCACACCAGTTCTTTTCATGCATTTTCCGTTCCGGCATCTACTTGTAATAGCAAGTCTACCCTATTCCCCAACAGTGAACCACCCCCCAACTGACATGTGCTGAATCCCACGAACAACCTCATAACCATGACACCTAACTGCAAAGACAACATGTAGTCGGGTGTATACTTCCAGGGTCAAAAAAGAAAGGACGCCGCTAGGATACTGAGGAGAAAGAGCAGCCCCTTTCTCTGTGCTGGCCTCCAACCTGCACAGGCATGACGTAGTGCAGCAGAGTGGGGAGTACAGATCATTCACCTGGCTCCAGCTTTCTAGGATACTCGGGCTAAAAACCCAACGACACCCCGATTACACAATTCTACGATTAAACAGTAAAGGAAAGAAGAAAACTTTCAATCGAAGCTCTGTTTCTAACAATATTCAGTAGGACCTAGTTTTATTCAAAGAGAAATTTTCACTTGTTGAGGTCATTAGATTGAAAGTGAGAAATCTTGGTTTATTTAAAGCTGTACCATTAAACTATCAAAAAGATAAGAACAGAGGCTGGATAGAAGAGATGAATTTCAGGGAAATGCTCTCATGGGAAAATTTAATAGAAATGAGAGATAGAATAAAAGAAGATGTAAGGCAGGCAGTGTTAATAACAGACAGGGAGAAAAGAGGAGGGGCTAAGAAAACAGGAGGAAAAGAGAAGAAATAGGAAAATCGCAATATCCAGAGGTATTATTAAAGTTATTTAACGTCGGTCCCTCTGAGATTACATGCTTTGTAAGGCTTGAGTCTATTATCTTTTTTCTTCATTACTATTATCCCCAATGCCTGGGACCCAGGATATACTCAAGAAAATGAGAATGGAGAGAAGAAATGAATGCAAAGCCATCACATCCAAGATAAACCTGCCTTGAACAACTATTCCCAGGAGAGGAATGATTTGTTTTCTTCGAGAACTGGTTAACTCATATAATCTATACACTGTGATAGGATTTATTAGTTTTAAAATTTCAAAACATACAACTCAACATCAATTTTATCACTGGATTGGTATAGAGATGAAACTTGATTTTTATTAAGAGATTTAACAAATCGGAACTGTGTCAAACCAGCAGTGCCGAGCTCTTCCATTTCAAAATCCTAAAGCCAGAGGTTTTAACGTAGCAATGGAAAGTGCTGGTGAGTTAAGTCTTCACATTTCATTCAGAACCAATACTGTAAATGCCAGTTAAATTAAACATACAGAGAGAAGGGACCTTGTCCAAAAGTTTTGTATTTTTTCCAAGAAACAGCTGAAAATTTCTTTTTTTCACCTATCAAAATTTTGGGGAAAAACTCCTATAAGTCAGGGAAAAAGTGGAGCTGCTACGGTTAAATCAGGAGTAGGAGACCTGCAGCTCCTGTGGTACCTGCGGTTCTTGTCAGTGGTACTGAAAGCCCTTCAGTGGAGATGCACGGACATTAGTAAGCCCCTCTCAGCCCCCAGTAACTGCATCACCCAGAGAGAATGTTACTTCAGTTTCTCTCTGAAATGGCTAACTGATATTGGCCCAGGAAAGAGCAAGTTCTAGCCTTCTGACCGGTCTGCGATGGCAATGCCAGCACAGATTTCCTAGAGGTTCAAGGAGAGAGAAGTCTGCAACAGGGAGGGAGCTGTCAACCATACTAGGCAAACACAAAAGCTATTGGATAGGATTTTAATCAAGGGCTGGTGTTTATGGGGTTTGGAGATTAGACGTGCAAAAGTCAGCAAGGCAGGAGCACTAGCTGTTTTGTTTTCATTTTTGAGGCAAGGGCATGTTGCAAGGTTTGTTCAATGAGAAAAATGAGTCCGTGTGGAGACTGGGGAGACAGGGAGCCCCGGCGGAGCTGCAGCGGGGGCAGGCTGTGCTCGCCTTTCAACGACGGGGACAGCGCCAGGTTTCTAAGTCTGCAGTGTGCCGGGTGAGACAGAGAATACACACCGAAAGATAAGGGAGAGCCTGCCCTTTTTTCTTCTCCCGAGATAACCCTAACCTCATTATGTATGTCCAGAATGAATCTAAATTCATTTAAGTCTGCTCAGACACTAGACTGTTCGATGCAATTGCTTTCCAACAGTCAAGCCAGGGCATCAATTTCTTTTCTGAATATATACATCCTTATGTTGAAATTACAAAATCTTAGAAGTAAAAGGTGCCTTAAAGGAATAAAGTCCCAACACTGAGCTAACATAACTTCTGTGTTTTCCTGCCACAAGCTGCAGATTCTAACAGTTTCTAGGAAATTTTAAAATATTACGTTTTTAAATAAAGTTACTGGTAACTTTAGGAGAGTGTACACAGATGATATCCTCCGGGTCTGGACATCCAAGGAAAACAAGGCACACAGCCAGGCTTTGATGCGACTCCAAGCATTACCAGCTCATCTTCAGTGCCCATAACAAGCTCAGCAAAACCCCACTTGGAAGACCTCTTAGAACACTAAGGAAATTCACATTCTGGCCCACTTCAAATTAAACTGGATGTGTCATATCAAATACACAAGCTAGAATAGGAGAGAAAATGAGAAGGGTCCCAATAATGACTCAGTATCTTGGAAATACCTCAAAAGGATACGAGACAGATTCTCTGAAGGAGTCAAAAGTCCCACCTTAAGTTTAGAACACCCATCAAGCCAAGTAATTCAGGGAGCTAGCTGAGTGAGAAATACTGAAATAAAATGGGAACAGAAAATGTTGGAAAGTCAATATGGGGATGAAAAATTAGGATGGTGCTGAAAAGAAATGATGCATCAGACTCTCAAAGGAGCCCATACGAGGACCCTAATAGGGGGAACCAAGTACAGGAGTGTCAACACAAAGTGTGGGTCAGCTGTATATAAGGGTTTTTTTTTTTTTTTTTTTTTAATTAAAAACATGAAGCACACACACTGGAGCTCTTAGAACTCTGGGGGAAAAAATCAACAATTTTTCAATGGAGTCCATGAGAGAAGCGAGGTGGGAGAGTACCAGCAAAATGCCAAAACCTTATCTTGCCAGGACACAAGGTAATGAGGGAGGAGGCAGCCGATGACAGACAACTAAAGTGGAAAGGAAGGTGCCTATTGGGATTAGGGGTTTATTCATCCTTTCAACAAAAAAGATGTGCTTTCCTCCAAATATGCCAGGGATTTGAGACATAATGAGGGTTTCCCAAAGGCTGAGAGGCATGTGAATGAAGGGGCCTCAAAGGGTCGGCACACTGAACACAGTTGCCTAAGTGGTGTGAGCCTGTTTCTGGCAGGTAAGGTGGACAGGTCTGAAAGCGACAGGCAAACTTCAAACTCTTCTTCCTCTCTCTCTTTCCTGGCTTCCCAGGACGCACATAACACATCACTCCCTGAGCTCCAATCAGATGGTCTGAGGAAGGACGGCAGAATATACCCCCTTGCGGGGGAAGCAGTGGCTGCAGAGCCCCGAGAAAGCTCATCAACTCCTGCGCTGCGCTGACCCAAGGAGTCCGCTGAGTTAGCAGGCTGCCCTTTCCCCAAAGCTTATGCTTCTCTAAAAGGATTAATGGCCAAGCAGTGCCGTGGAAAGCAAAGTCCAAGGAAGAGCACTGTGTGCCACTGCCAATACCACTAGTGACAGCCCCGGGGACAGGACGCCAGGGGTCAGGGACAAAGTAATCTGTTGGAGTCAACACCCTCGTGGGGAAGGGCTAACATAAAGTACTGGCCTTGCTTCGTTACCTTCGCCCACATGTTATTTACCCAACAAGTTCCAGGATGAAAGACTGATAGGAATATAGCAGATGTTACTAATTTGGCCTTTGCTAAAGCATTAGATACAGTACCTCAAGAAATTGGACTTGGGAAATTAATTCAAATTGGCTGGGTTCAGCAGACAATCACCAAAGACTAAAAAGTAGCTGAAGGGTGATAATCAAAAGACAGTTAAGTGACAGTCCATACGGTGAGAGACTCGAGGTCAACACCGAAGCCATTCTTGTTTAGGGGTTCTATTCAGGGCCCAGGAAAGGAGTAAACATCTCACTAATGAGATCTGCAGAGGACACTAAGCAGGGAGGTGGAGGATCTGCATAGACAGGGGCATAAAATTATAAGGCAGAGTTCAACTGGAAAAACAGCTAATCTATCTAGGGGAAAATAACCTTACCCACAGATAATATTCAATGGACAGGCAGGATAAGGGGCAGCAGAAGCATGTAAAACGAGCTCTGACATGCTGTATCGTGACAGAACCAAGTAAGAACGCTAAGGCAACATGGGGAGAGTATCATGGGGGAAGGGAGTGCTTCAAAGCGAAAGCAAACTAAAATAAAGTGGAGTGCCAGAAAACAGGTGGTCTTAAATAAGCGGGGTCAACTCTACCACTAAAAAGGGGGGAAGGTACGTTCTGCACTGAAACTATTTTTTAATAGCTACAAAACTCCCATTCCCATCTGGCAGGTGTTCCAGTCTTTCTCGGATCTTCATTCACCTCGCTGGGAGTCAGTGTCTAGAAGATGGCACAGGGCCGCCCTCCTGGGGCGCGCTAACAATACGGCTTTAAAGGAAGACTCACAGTTCACGCTGGCCATTTCTCCTAATTTTTTATGAGGTCTGTACTGCCTTATGGCAGTGCCTCACAGGTTTGGGGAAGTGGTTAATTCCTCTCTGTTTACTCAACCTGCAACACTGCAATGACCCCGAAGCCAGTTTTTCTACCATCAGTCTGAAAGCAATGGCTCAACACAATTATCTCTAGGCTGCTCACTGCTTTAGCAGACAAGCATGTTGTTACATTGATTCCGCTTAAAATGAGTGCTAAAGAGGCTGTTTTCTTCTTAAAACCTCAAAGGTAAAAAATTTCACTATCCTCAACACCCAAGAAACAAACAGTCCAATTAAAAAATGGGCAGGGTCACGAATAGACATTTCTCCAAAGAAGGCAAACACATGGTCAACAGATACATGAAAAGATGCTCAACATTACTTATCATCAGGGAAATGTAAATCAAAACTACAAACAGAGATCATCTTGCACCTGTCAGAATGGCTAAAATCAACAACACAAGAAACAACGGGTATTGGTGAGGGTGTGGAGAAAGGGGAATCCTCTTGCACTGTTGGCGGGAATGCCAACTGGTGCAGCCATCCTGGGAAACAGAATGGAGGGTTCCTCAAAAAGTTAAAAACAGAACTACCCTATAATCCAGCAATTACACTACTAGGTATTTACCCAAAGAATACAAAAATACTAGTTCAAAGGGATACATGCCTCTGATGTTTAGAGCAGCATTATCTACAACAGCCAAGTTATGGAAACAGCCCAAGTGTCCAATGATTGATGAATGAAGAAGTGGTGGACAAATACACGATGTAATATCCCTCAGCCATAAAAAGAATGAAACCTTCCCACTTGCAATGACATGGCGAGAGCTAGAGAGTATTATGCTAAGCAAAATTGGTCAGAGAAAGACAAATACCATAGGATTTTACTCATATGTTGAATTTAAGAAACAAAATAAATGAGCAAAGGGGTGGGGGAAAGAGGGAGGCAAACAAAAAAACGGACTCTTAACTACAGAGACCAAACTGATGGTGAGCAGAGTGGGTGGGTGGGAGGGTGTGTTGAATAGGTGATGGGGATTAAAGAGTACACTTGTGACAAGCACCAGGTGATGTATGTAAGTGTTGAATCACTATATTGTACACTTGAAACTAATATTATACTGTATGTTAACTGAAATTTAAATAAAAACTGAAAATATTTACAACATAATCTGTACAAATGTCACCATCTATGCATACTCATTAAACTAGCATGACGTAGCTATTTCCAACAGCGTAAGAAAGCTTGTTAGGGCAGCTGGCTAGCTTAGTTGGTAGAGCATGCGACTCTTGATCTCAGAATTGTGAGTTTAAGCCCCCACATTGGGTATGTATAGCTTACTTTCAAAAAAAAAAGTAAAAAAAAAATAAATAAATAAAAAGAAACAGAAAGCCTCTTGTGGACTCCCTTTCCAGAGCATCTATGCAAATTATTTTCATGTCTATCTATCTGCCTGTCACAAATATTCACTAGTGGCAGAGTGACCCAGGGGCAGAAAACAGGAGTCTAGATCCTACTGTGTTGCTTAGTGCTCTTGCTATGCTGGGAATCCATAAATCTATTTTTCAAGTTACCACTAGGCCTGGCTGAGCCCACCCATATAGGCTGAGCACAGACTCACCCTCCGAGTCCCACCGAAGTACAGTGTAATTACTGTCCATTTCCTAGAAGAGCTAGGTTATCAAATAGTACTCAGAGATATGAAGCCACATTTCCCCCTATGGGTTCTTTCAGCCAGGCTGCCTTAGTGATAATATAGGCAGGTCAAGGAGGAGGAAGTGAGGAAGGATTAAGAGAAACACCAATTATGGACCATATATCATGTTATTTTATGCTGGCCATTAAAGTACCTTAAATAACCAAAGATATCGGTGTTTTCGCTGAACTCTTCGTGTTCATGAATCAGATTTTAGACAGGGCCTATTGGGAAAAGCCCACAAGAAAGAATCCAAAACGCCACAACAGTCTGACAGACTGATTTCTTAGCTGACATTCTGTGTGACATTCGACAGATGCTCTATCCATCAGGATGTGACACAGTGTTAGAGGTAAATGTCACATATCAGGGCAATGTTCTGGGCCAAAGAGCAAAAGAAGTGATCTCAATGACAAAGTCTGAAGTATAGATAACACGTGCCCAAACCCATTCCCCCTCAAACTGTAGAGCACAGCCTGGTAACTACCAAACTTCTAGAACTAAGTAAGTGGCTGAGTGCGGCATGCACCTCTTTGAAATATGGGCTATATTTTGTTTGAGACCAAACAGTCTGCTGAACTACCCAAGTCAGTTCACCAAGAGAAGCTCGTTTTTTGCTCTTTCCTGGGAAATCTGGGAATCACTAAACTACCAGCACCACCCAGTGACAGAAGTCTCTGTGAGTAAGAGCCATAAGCAATGTCATTGGTAAGAAATAACTCTGAGCAGTACGCATGTCCTTGGGGCAACCGGCCACAGGGATCAAGGACAAGAGTAAAATGTCACAAGGCTTCTCAAGTGCTCTCCTGCCAGCTGTCAGAAGTGTGAAACCAAAACTCATTTCCTAATAAATGTTTTCATTTCCTTTGTACATGACAAAAGGTTGAGAGGTGATAAATGGGAGGGGCTGGGGAGCAGAGGTCTCTGGAGGTAAGAACCTGAGGCAAATGTCCTGCACACAGAGGCGGAGATTCATTGTTAGTCCCAGGGAATGACAGGATGGTGGTGGTAAAAATATCTTATACAATTATGTTCTCACCTAGGAGTCATTTTACATCTAAATAAGATCATATCTGATATATGCTTATTTTGCAGATTTAAAAACAACGGAGGCCCAAGTAGTACTTCATCAAGGTTACACAGCACATTTCGAGGGTGCCCCTTTTCTTCTGATGGGGAAAAACTGGGATAAAAGCATACTATAAGCTTTCCCAGCATATTGCTTGCCATTACATTCTGCTCAGGGATGGGCAGGATAGTGGGAAAGAAAAAAGTGGGGCTGTGGGTCCCACTGTGTTCACTTTAATAATTACTCATCTCACCTGGCCTCTGCAGCAAGCAGTTCATCGTAGTGCGAGGACCGCTGGTCATCATCCTGCCGGTATCGGATCACTGTGGCTAGGCCTTTGCTGACGAGGGCCTCAGCAATGTTTCTGCAACAGAAAAGATAGGTCAGTGAGCACTAGAGGTACACATGGGGCTCAGTCAACAGAAATAATAACAGTTAGCACCTGGAGGTCTTAACGCATCCTGACACGGGGAGGGAGAAGCCAAGGATTTCAAGACCAGTGAGTTGTTAAGGCTAGAAATCCAAATGAAAGGTAGAATAACAAAGTTCCCTAGCTCAGCATCTTTCTGGTTACTACAGTCAGATGCTATATCAATCCATACATAAGAACCAGCAGAAAATATCTGTAAAAAGCCCACATTAGACAGGGCTATTTACAGAATGTTATAAACAAGCCACTACCCTCAAGAAAAGTCTGCTCTAAAATATCAAGCACACAGATAAAAAACAGAACACATAAAAGCATGACCTAAATTTCTTAAAATCTCCTTTCTAGCCTATAGTATAACTAGAAAATGCCTTATTCCAGCTTGGCAATGTTAGAAAAGTTAGTTTAACATAACACCCCCAGTAATTCTCTTCTCCTCAGAACTCCTGACAGTGGTTCTCCCACTAAAGGGGGCTTCTAGAAGGTAAGGCTATGAATGGATTTGGGAGGGAGGGTTACTGTGGTGGAATGAGAGTCCATTATGAAGAAATGGCACGAGATGGGGGAACAAATAAAGCAAAACATGTAAAATCTGAGATGAGCAGCTTTGGAGCAATACTCCAGATAAAAGTCCTTTTAGGACTACAGGAATATTCTAAGTAGACTCCTGCTTCAAGCAATTCTCGAATGTGTTGAATCCTCTTTTCTTCAGTAGAATACGAGGTGTCACGTGGTTCGTACTCTAACTAGAGCGTACACTGGGAATGACGCTCAGACAACTAATGCGGCAGATCCGCCTGGTTCCTCCCCAAGCTGGAAAGGAACCTTTGATGTGAAGCAAAAACAAGCTGCAAACCGCAAAACCGAATTTTCAAAAATTACCTGTAGCCAGCACTGGAAGACAAGAGGCATGATACTGTTGGGGGAGAGTGGTGGTTATATCTTCCTTTGTGCCTGTCATAGTTACACCAAAGGACCCACTCAAACCATCTGGTTGACTGCCCTTCAGGGAGGAGGTAGGGTAAGCAATAGGCTACCGTACCATATGCTAGGATCTAGTGTTGTTTGGAAACGTAGTTAACTCTTAACACACTGGTGTTCTTAGAACCTCAGACTCGAGATGCTGGTGACTGGACTAACGACCCTATGTGCATATTTAAGCCACTGAAGGGCTCTCTTCATCGAAACCCAGGAAATTACTTTTTTAAAAGAAGAACAGAATATGTGAGGGTAGAGAAAATAGGACAAGATGCTATGGCTGATTCTCTCTCATTATGTGCCCCTCTGCTGCCTGTTTATCTACTGCCAGCACGATATTAATATCTCCAAACCGCCGCGGAATTAGCACTTCTCAAAATCCACTCCCACAAAGAGGCTGCTTTGCTGGCCACCCTGTCTCCTGAGTCACTGCAGAAGCGTGCTGGCACACACTGTCATTATCACAGAGTGGGGTTTGGCTGCATGGAGAATGCCAACAGCCCAGAGTCAGCAGCTGTAGGTATTGCTATATGGTGAGAATTAATTGAGGGTGTTACCAGAAAGCCCCCAAAAGGGCAGGAGGGTGGCTCCACCCACCCACAGGCCAGAGAGGAGAACGGGGACACCCCCACCTGTGGCAGGTTGAGAGGTCTTGGGGATTTGAAATGCCTGAAGAACAAACACCTATTTGTTACTGCATTTCGAACTACAGCGCATTCACATTTTATAGTCAACACACAGGGTTTGGAGAAGAAAGCTGGAATGACTGAACAGGCAAGAAGAGATTCACACAAATACACTTCTACATGAAGAGATAGAGAAACAAAGCAAAACAGTACAAATGTTTAATGATCCACTCGTGTTACTGCTGTTCAAATCAATTTACAGAACTGAACTTGAGTACCTGCACAGCCAGCAGAGAACCAAGGGCACAAACCTTCCCTTCTGTAACCTATCAGCTAACAGACATTCTTAGATGAACCAGGTAAGGCCTCAGATTCCCACTCCACAGCCTGCCCACGACCAGCCTTTCCCTTCTCTCCACAGCTTAGAGGGTTAGTAGCTACATTCTGTTCACTTCTTATCCCTAATTACAGATTTCTCCTGAAGGGACAGTGGTGCTGGTGATTAGTGAGCAGCAAGGAGAGTAAAAGCACATGAAATAATAACAGCTGTCATTGTTGGGTATTTACTACAAGCCAAGCATGTGAAAATAACATCAAATGTATTTTTTTCTTGGTGTGTGCTCCCTTGTGAGAATTCCTTACACCATCTTACAATTATAAATTGACTGTCTATCTTCCTTTCTAAATTAGGAGGTCTAAGAGGGCAAGGGCTGCATATTTCTGTATCCAAGTGTCTAGTACAATACTTGGCATAAAGTAGGCAGTAAATATTTCCTGAATGAACTTAGTTTACTTAGGATAACTTTTTATTTATTTGTTTTTTTATCTTTTATTTATTTTTGAGAGACAGAGTAGGAGCAGGGAAGGGGCAGAGAGAGGCAGACACAGAATCCGAAGCAGGCTCCAGGCTCTGAGCTGCCAGCGCAGAGCCTGAAGCAGGGTTTGAACCCACAGGCTGCGAGATCATGACCTGAGCCGAAGTCGGGTGCTTAACTGACTAAGCCACAAAGGCACCCCGGGATAACTTCTTAAATGTGGCAAAATCACATTTAATTTTATTTTAATGCCTCCTGAAAATGTTGAGATACCATTTGGATTATCAGAGAAACACCTAATCACTTCGGAAATATAGCCCTGCAAAATTATTATCCTAAGCATCTATTAGCCATGCTTGCCTTGCATAGAGTTAAGGACAAAAGCTTTCTATGTGCCTTACTAGCTTTTGTCTTTCTCCTCCCCATTATCTAAAATTTGAAATTAAAGAGAATGAGAGGGAGAGAGACAAAAAAATGGAATTAGCCTAGATCCATGTACTTGATGCTCTCATTCACTTCTTTTGGCCACTAATGAAAGGTCCGGAGATTTTCCCCTTGGCCAACGATGGCTCATAACCTGACACTGGGGTATTCATCAGTTGCCCAGTGGAAAAAAGAGAACATTAAATTGTGTGCTATGGCATTAGGCTGCTTTAGACAAATTTATAAGTTCTGCTTTCTTGAGTGTATCAGTAATTCTACTCCAATTACACATGTCTGGCTCGAATGGATAATTCACAATCAGCATACAAAAAGGGACCTAACAGCCTGGGAAGTCTAACAGGAAATCATCTCTCTGTATCAGCTAGAAATACAAGGAATTAGTGCTGGGACCGAAACGCTTCTTCAAACTAAAAGATAAATTTATATTCTGGTAACAGTGAACCATCTCCATCAGGCATGATCGGGTATTCCTGATACAAACACAAGCAACATAGGCCTCACATACAGGCTTTCTCAAAAGGTCCCCAGGTAGTTGACATCTTCCCTACCCACTTGTTTCCACAGTAAGCAGGTTGCAAAAAGCTCACGCTTTCCCATTATAAGATACATTTGAAACCACCGGGTACTATATTCTGCCAACATGGTGAACAGGTGTTCTAGGCCTACACATGAGAAGAGGATTCTTCAAAAGCAGATTTGAATTACAGTAGTTTATAATTGATGACATTTTGCCTAGCCCCTACCCCAAGACACTGATAAGTCAGATAATTGTTTAAGAATGTCCCAACTTAGCAGTGTTTATGTGTGTAATTTTGAAACAAACTTACAGGAAAGTTGGACTCGCTGTAACAAAGAAATGCCCTCCTTTGATCCATTTGAGAGTAACCAACCTGTTATACCCTCACCCTCAAAACTTTTAGTGTGCACTTCCTACAAACCAGGATATTTTCCTACAAAGTCAAAACATGAAATGAAAAGAAGGACACATCACTGCCACCTAATCCACAAACTCTACTCAAATTTTGCCAATTATTCCAATGGAATACTTGGTGGGGGGAAAGATCCATGTCTCCTTAGTCTAGAACAGTTCCTTAATCTTTCTTAGGCTACCCCAAGGCCTTAACACTTTTAAAGAGTATAGGTCAGTTATTTTGGTGTGTCCAATATTTCTTTGTGATCAGATACAAGTGATGCAGTTTTGGCAGGAATACCACAGAAGTGATGGATGTACTGTTCTGTTCCCTTGGCCTCCTATGAAATGTATAGTTTTTTTTTTTTTTTTCAACGTTTATTTATTTTTGGGACAGAGAGAGACAGAGCATGGACGGGGGAGGGACAGAGAGAGAGGGAGACACAGAATCGGAAACAGGCTCCAGGCTCTGAGCCATCAGCCCAGAGCCTGACGCGGGGCTCGAACTCACGGACCGTGAGATCGTGACCTGGCTGAAGTCGGACGCTTAACCGACTGCGCCACCCAGGCGCCCCTGAAATGTATAGTTTACTGACAACGTTCACTTTGATCACACAGTTAGGGTACTATCAGGTTTCGCCACTGTAGTTACTCATTTTCTGTTTATAATTGATAGGTATTTTTTGAGGAGACCCTTTGAATTATGTAATTTTCATCCCTCAAACTCCCAAGTTATTCATTTGTTTAATTATATCAATACAATGTCATGGAATATCATTTCATTTAAAGTCATAATCCATTACTATCATTATTTGTTGTAATGTTGAAATTATTTCCAATTTGGCCAGTGGGGGCCATGTCAAGCTGGTTTCTGTTTCCTATGGACATGCCTCCACCCCCATCATTCCTTGAGTACTTCCTTGATTTCTGGTAGAACAACATATTCCAGGCTTATCTTGTACGGTTTTCTGCAGCTCTGAAATTAGCCATTTATCTAAATAGCCTACATTCACATCTTTATTTCTATACATTTATTTCTATATCAATCTATAACTACTGAAAACCATGTGCGGCAGTCATGAAAATGTGCCTCTCGGATCTCTAACTGCAGGAAGTGTAATTGACTGACAGTCCCAGCTGCTGTGCTCTGAAATCCATCACTGTTTCAGCTAAGGCTATGCTTCCCACCAGCTGCTCCTAGACTGAGCACAGCAGATACCAAGGCAGGCCTATTGCTGAGAGATGTGGGACTCCTCTGATGGCAACTCTGGCTTGAGGACTCCTTGTTGGCTTTATGGTAACTCTCTCAGAACTTGGCCAATTAGACTTTTCCAATTCAACCTTCCTTTCCTCGCACCCTTTGCCACAGAGATTAGACCTGCACTGCAGTCTGATGGCACTCCCAGCCTCTTTCAGCTCCCTTCCTATTTTCCCTCAAAAGGGTCTTCCCCAATTAACCTCTTTCATGTCTAATTCTGTCTTGGCATCAGCTTTTTAGAGAACCTGAACTAATATACCAGGAGTTTACAAAGATACCAACAATCCTACTCCTAACACTACAGCATTCATTTTCATTTTCTTCCTTTTCTTCTGACAGCAAGAAACCTGTATTCCATTATCCTTAACAGTTTTATTTATATGAATAACATTTGCTATATACATACATACATACATACATACATACATACATACATACACTGTCTCACACATTCTGTGACTTCCAGGATTTGGTCCTAACAGTAGAACTAATTTAAAGGGAATGCATCACTTGATAAAACAGAACCTGGGTGGGGCACCTCAGTGGCTCAGTGGGTTAAGCACCTGCTCTTGATTTGGGCTCAGGCCATGATCCCAGGATCATGGGATTGAGCCCTACATGGGGCTCTGTGCTAAGCGTGGAGCCTGCTTGGGATTCTCTCTCTCTCTCTCTCTCTCTCTCTCTCTCTCTCTCTCCCCCCCTCTCTCTCCCTCTCTCTCTCCCTCTCCCTCTCTTCCTCTCTCCCTACCCCCCCATTCTCAGCTCCTTTCCCCCACTCATGCTTTCTCTCTAAAATAAGTTAAAAAATAATTTTCTTAATGAATAAAACAAAACAAAATCCCCCAAAACAGAACCTGGGTTTACATGGGTAAGTACTTCAAGAGTGGGCATGGACAGTAATACCATTACATACACTTGCTCACATGCATGCATCTGAACAGGAATAACAGATAACTCTCAATGGCTCTGGCTCACAGATCTTCATCTAGCTGTTGGAGCTTAACATTTACCACTTAGAAAACATCTACATTTTATCAGTCACTGAGCTGTCCATGGCGATTGCAAAAGTGGAATATTTTCCTCAAAGCAAACATACACGTGGACGCATATCCAGAATAATGTAAGCCTATAAAGAAATGGCTCTACACTATATTCTAGTCAAGGCTAAACAAAGGGTTGAAAGATAATCAACAGCTCAATTCATTTACAAAAGTCACAATGTTGTCAAAGGTTCATGTTTTCACACACATGTGAAACACACACACATGTGAAACACACACACACACACACTTTCCATACAATGTTTACAGTAACTTCAAGGCCCTGTAGTCAAATTTCATAAACTGAGCACAACATGCACCCCATGGCTATTCATTGTAAGAACATGGATGCAACAAGACATCAGGCATGTCGCCTGGCCCCCTGTCACCCCATGACCCCTCAAAGAGTCCAATGTCTTAAAGCCAAAAAACTGCCTTCACATTCTTTTCATATTGGCTGTACCTCTGCCATAAAGACAGGCTTTCTCGTAAGTGCTGGGATGGAGATCCCCGGCTGACAGGGTTCCAATATTGATTTCTAACATACCAGATGGCACATCTCACTTTTCCTCAGCTACATAGGGATGTTCTACTGTGGGGCTGAACCACAGAGAAGTTAAAGGGTGCTGACGTCTTTCTTTGCAAACAGGTAAGAGAAAAGAGGAAGGAGGGAGAGGTCACCACAGGATTTAACACGTAGGCAGAAAGCAGCAAGGATGAGAAATCTGTTTTCTTCAGAATATTAGGTCCACCTTTAATCCTATGGTTGGCTCTCCACTCTAAAAGATAGTGCAGAAGTGGGGAAAATGATTAATGGCTAACAGGCCCAAAAGCCAGGCTCCCTTTAGATCTTCTTTACAAGTTCACAGTAAGACCTCTAATATCTATGCCCTTTGAGGCAGGAACCTGACAATTTCAGGCTTGAGATAGACTTAGTTTTTATAGGCTGACAAAATACGGCTATAAAGGGCAAGAGTGAAATTCTAGATGAGAGGCATCTACAGACAATGGGCAATGAATAGGTCTCTTTTATCATGTTACTGTTTTTCAACCAGGCCTCAAACTAGGAAAAAGTCTTACAGAGCAACAAGTAGCTTCTGAAAACTCGTAAGTAAGTCTCCAATGGATCACACATTGCCCCTTGCACCCACAGTCCTTCATCCTCCAATCTCCAATGACTGAGGTCCCATGAATCTGGAACAATGAGGCACCCCACATCCACATTTTTCTTAAAATACATCCAGGAGGCACTTCCCACATAACCAAGCAGCATATGTAGACAGGAGATTCTGTTTTAGAAGCATCAATAATTAGAAACATCTGAGGTGGCACAACATCCTTTATAGATTTACCAAATCTCTCTCCTACCATATTCCCTATTTTTTCACTCCCCCTTTGAACTAATGTAATTCTAAAAATAACTAAAATAGATTTTTTAATCATTTTACTCTCAAAGGCTCCTTTTTCTGTTTAAAAAGTCCTGTTACCAGGATGACCACCAAAGGACCTGAAGAGTGGCTAAAGACTTTCTCAGAATTCATGACACAAATTGAGAACAAAGAGGAAGATTCAAATGCCTCGATGTCCCTAGACAGGCTTAGCCAGAGATGAGGGTGAAATGAGGAGAAAAGCAGTGGTTATCATGGGCTATATTAAGGTACCTGGAGTCTTAAGATTTGACATCCTTGGTCCAGACTCTGAGATCCACCTACCCAGCTGTGGTTATGTGAAACATAAGACACAGCGTGACCCACAGAGAAGCAAGCCAGACTCAAGCACGAACAACTATGGAATGGGACTGACCTGAACACCCTAGAAGCAAATGAAGGAAAACAACTCACTCTTCTGAACAAAACTCTCTGATAAGTTTTAGTTCACATTTAGTGAGCATTCAGATTATGTACAGGTTCTAAACACAACTGTTCTGCCGATGAGAGCATTTTCTAAAGACTAGAGTTGAGATATGAAAATCAAGAACTCTTGGGAACGACTGTATTTTCTTTATACTTTAATGAATACTAATCATTCTTCCTCAGGGGGAGGAGGATGCGGAAGGAAAGAGTGAACACTGATAGAGACGTACTTCAGTTTGAAGAATTCAAAAGGATACATAATTCAAATGAAACCAAAGAAGGCCCATAAACAAGGCTGGCAGAAAGGAAGAAAGAAAGACAGGAAAGGAAGGAAGGAGGGAGGGAGGGAGGGAGGGAGGGAGGGAGGGAGGGAAGGAGAAAGGGAAGACAGAGGGGAAAGAAAAAGAACAAAGATCATTCCATGAATAAATTACTGTTTTGTAGACAGATAAGTCCTTGAATGCCCACAGCACACATCCATCAAAACTTCATTACTAATAACAGGCTTACTCCTGAGTACTGACAAAGCCTCTCTACCTTCAGAGGGGCCTCTCAGAGCTTCAGCCATGTTTCAATGAGCAACCAACAGTAAGTACTCTTCGATTTAGGAAGAAAAATAGAAGCAAAGCTATCTAGGGACCAGGGTTTCAAAAGTGGGGGATGAAGAGATGTCACTTCATATTCAACCTGTCAAGAATAGGTAATTCTCTACTTCAACGTGTCTGAGCCTTATCACGCCCATTGCCTTATTTGCACTCATGCCCTACACAAGATCATACCTAGTCTCGATCTCCTGAAAGAATAACTAACAGCTAGGAAAATACAACAGAAATATACTTGGAAGCAGTAAAATTAAACATGTAACCCACTTTGTAACTCTGGCTAGTGGAGAGAAGAGTGTTGAAAAATATGGGTCAAAGTGATTTAGAAAAGGAGGGGGAAGAAGCGTAACATCAAATAGTTACATAAAATAGTTATGCTTACTAAATAGACAATTTTATTCTGCACCCCCCCCCCCGGGATTTCTTCAATAACTGTCATCTTATTGCCACCTCTTACGTGATAGTTTCATTTACTCAGCAATATCATGGTTACGGCTTTATAAGACAAGGAAAACTGGTATTATACTCTATTATGCCAGCTCCTCTGAGTATCGCTGCGCTTACCAGTCATTTCTGAGGAAGTTGGGACAATGATGAACCTTGGATGACGTATGAGGGGCATATTAAGTATAAGTTAACATAAAATGATGTCCACCATTAAATATCTAATATTTTCCCCAATCTGCAACCCTCAAAATAAGACAAGAAAAACAGTGAAGAAAAACAATGTCTGTTTAATAGACAGAAACTGCATGAATCTCCCTTCAACTATAGGACAGAACATGGAGTATGTACCCAAAGTTACACTCCCTCTATGAGACAAGCATGCTTCTTTCCCAAGAGATAAACAGATCCTTCAAAAACAATTAAGCAATTAAATATTGGATCTGGCTTGAAGAAAATAAACTGTCTAACAAATATGTACTCGCAGTCCAGCCAAACTGGTCCCCTCAATGCTAAATATGCCATGCAGTTACATTTCCAACTATCCACAGGACATGTGAATTCATATGATTCATCACCATGTAAAACTCAGCATTTCAAAAATAACACTCCCTTCCCCAGATTAAGCTTTTCTAAAATCTACTAAATCAGCTCATTCTCCTAACGTCTCCAACTGTAGGGCCATCATACTCCCAGTCCCCTTGGCCTGATGTCTTTTACTTCCACATAAAATTAGTTGTCAAAACTGAACTCAAGTCTCCAAAGTTTCCCTAATGAATGCTTTCTTTCCTTTCTTTCTACCCCAGTTGCAGGTCCCACTGCCTCTCACCTGGGCTTCTTACATCACCGCCCCCTCCCCGCCACCCTTGCATTGCCCACCAATTTCAAACACTGTGCTCGCTGAAGCCTCTAAAAGCATAGGTCTGGAGAATAATCCTCATTCTCAAGCCCACCACAATCATAAGAGAGCTTTTGTTTGAAAATATCCAATACGGAGAAATATTAAGTTATCATATATGAAACAATGATAATGGAGGGGAAGGAGAAAAGGGGGACACAAAGAGAGAGAGAAGGAAAGAGGAGGAGAGGGTTAGGAGAAAGAAAATGGTTAGAGGGAAAGAGAGGAGACTGACTCTGTTTTTAGTACTATTCTAAGACACTTGACACATTTATTAAAACCACTTAATGGTCACAAAATCCTGATGGGTTAGGAACTCTCATCATCCCTATTTTGCAGATGAGAAACATGAGGCACAGAAAGTTTATAAAGGTCATAAGCGACAAGTTGTAACCAAGAAAGGCTACGCACAGAGACTTGGCATTTCAGTGATGAAAAGGATCTTGCTAACCACCTTACCCAGACCTCATGCTAGAAGCATCAGATGACAGAACTATTTCTTTGATTTTCACTCAAAAGATAATTTCGGATTTAACGAACATCTACTGGGAGTTTACTATAGGATAGGCCTTTAACGCACGTTAATCTACTCCTGCTTGCAATGCAGAGATGATATGTATAAACAGTAAACAGTTTCAGACTTACCACAAACAATCCTGTTTCTACATGTCAGAGCCGTGACTAGAAGCCAGATTTTTTATTCCAATTCGTTTTCCTTTGACTAAACAGTGCCACAGATTCGAGTCACAGACTATTTTTTTTTAAATTTTTTTTTAATGTTTATGTATTTTTGAGACAGAGACAGAGCATGAACGGGGGAGGGTCAGAGAGAGAGGGAGACACAGAATCCGAAGCAGGCTCCAGGCTCTGAGCCGTCAGCACAGAGCCCGACGCGGGGCTCGAACTCACGGACCGCGAGATCATGACCTGAGCCGAAGTCGGACGCTTAACCGACTGAGCCACCCAGGCACCCCTCGGGTCACAGACTATTAAAGGCATTCTGCAACAGAGCCTTGGTATATCTCTCTACACCTATTCCATTAAATGCCTTTCAATCTTCTGCTCAGTCGTCTTAGCTACCAAGAGTCTTGCATTCTCCCCGTCTATATGCTGTTGGCTGCACCACTCATTTTGCACTCATCTTTGCACCGCACTCATCTTTGCACCGCTGTATCTTATTTTCTTCCTTTGTGTATGAATCTGGTCTTCCTAACTAGATCATATTCCTTACCAGTCCAAAATGTGCCACTTAGTAGACACTTAATAAATATTTATTGGCTAGCTGACTGATTTCACTCTTGAGTTCCCAGGGCGTTCTGTGGGCATTAGATGAAAACAAAGTAATAACTGAGTCATAGAATTTTTGAGCAAAAAATGTCCAGAGAGATAAACCAATCCAAAACCCACCAAAAACAGATAAAGACAGACCCAGAGAGAAACTGAATATTTTTAAATGGGTTGTCTAAAGAAATGCAGAGAGTGACGCCACCACTATGGGCATCTAAGATCCTTCGGATTCTCAGTCTATTTCCAAAATTTAGCCGAACGTTAAAAAAAAATCTAGCCACATATTATAAATTGATCACTCTATTACTAACATTAGCTAAAATACATACTAAACATTTAATTATAATAATTAAGTACAATTATGATAATAATTGTCTTCTAGGCATTCAGAGGACTTTTTTGGGGGGACAGGGAGAAATGATTCAAAATGTCTGATGACTTTTCTCTCAATATATATTCCAACACAAGGTAAAAATGCACATTGTAAACCTAAGTACGCTTTCTTCATCTCCTATTTTCTATGCTCCCCTTTCCCTTAAGAATTGAACATTTTGCAAAAGAGCAGTGTGGGAGGCATGGACAGAGGTGTATGGTGCGAATGTCCTCAAACTTCACTCCCTCGGTAATAGTGGGGGGCATTAACTGAATTTGTATAGTCACTCAGGGGGCTCTTTCCCCTACCACTGTCCTGGACTCACGAATTAATTCACTGACCCAGAAGAGGTCCTGCTACAAACGATGATCGCAGCCATTCCATACTTTTGTGCGTGGTCTTTATACATGTTTGAAAGACAAATATTCACACGTTAGACAATTGCCATCCCCTTTTAACAGAAAGCAATATACCGTTGTTGGAACTTTGTACCATGGAAGATGAAAATCATCAGATGCCTACTATGTCCCTAGCAGCCAGCGCATGAAAACATTGACAATGGCTCTGTCAATTACAGACTCCTGCCTCGGGAGTGATGCGAAGGAGAGGAGGCAATCAGAATTCATTTACAATGGTGTCTTGCCCCTGGGGCAGCATCCCATGCAGATGATGATGGTGTTCGAGCCACATTGCACCAAAGTAAAGACTACCCTGTTTCTTGGTTCTTGACCCTTTGGAGCTGCCCTGATCCCCATTTATTATCCAAGTCTGATGCTCTGGCCTTCGGTCAGTTTTCTTAGCTCCTCGTAACTTCCCAACCTATCATCTTTTTTAGGACAACTTATTGCTGTTCCTTGCAACCAAGAGCATCTTAATGGATTTAACTGACAGCATGAAGTTGCATTCCCAAGAGTTTAAAGACAAAGTCCCTAAGCATGGGTTACACAGGTCACAGTGTCCTCTAAACAAGGAAACCTGGGAGCCAAAGCCTAGGGTGAAAGGTAGGTGCTTGTACTAAGGCCTGCGGAAGTCTGTAGGCCCAACAAAGGCCACACAAGGGTGCTCTCTTCCCAGAGTCCCACTGTATCATCCAAATGTCACCCCTTCACAGATTCCAAGGCAGGTGGTGGGGCAGCACTAATCCTTAACCTTTTGCTTAGGTACTCAGGGAGGGAGGACGACTCTATCTTGCCTGCACTACTAGCTGGGTAAGGACTTACTGGTGTGATCTGAACCTGAATACTAAATTCAGGTTCCCCAACCAACCTGTAACCCAACAGTTCCAGTCACCTTGCTAAAGAAAAGGAGAAGCGCAGGAGAAGATGAGAAGCTAGGTATGGATGGAATGAGGATACAGCCACTGGGAGAAGAAATAAAAGTTAGTTTAGGAATGTTCATAAACATATTAAAGCATGTAATATATGAAAGGTGAATATTTTAAAGTCAAGAAAACCTGTATCTATGCTGTTATAAAGATATTACTACATTTAGGTGTAAGGATCAATTATAAGTGCTTCTAACAATGAATGAACATGGGTAAATGTAAAGTAGGTCTGCTGTTAGTGAAAGAGATACTCTACCAGTTACTTCATTTGAGTTTCTAAACAAAAATGATGTCCCAACTACATTCATTTTAATGAAAACACACAAACAAACAAAAAACAAATTAGAGGTGGTAAAATGCTTAACAGGTCCAAAATTTATCATTAGGAACTATAACCATTCCATTTTAGCTTAGTTTATCTGGTCTGTTTGCTTTCCAAAATGCACACAAGAGGAAACCGACTTTCTTAAAAAGACATTGACAGTGTGGCTGAGTTTCTCTTTTTTTTTTTTTTAAAGGAGGGTCTAACACAAGACATTATCTCATATCAACACTTTCATGGGGCAAAAGGATCTTCATCTAAATTATAAAAAATGAGTGAAGAGACAGGATAACACAGCAAAACAGATGAATGTGGTAAAAAAAGAAATGTTAAGAATAAATGTTGATCAATTCTCTGAGAGAAGTTACACACAGCATTTTTATTTATTCTTCAATAGTGAAAGCCACTTAATGTTTCTCACTTCCTCCAGCCCTTTGCGGCCATAGAGAGCAATTATGAGCTTGTTTCATAAAGAACTCATGGCACAGAGCAGTGATTCAGGGCAGAGGATCTCGGTTCTTACCCCAGCTCTCTGGCTGTTTAAACTCTTGTAAAGGAGCTAAGCCTGTACCAGTTTCTGTATCTATAAAAAAAGGGAGTAGATGAGACTAGATAGAATGTATGCGAGCTAGACATAATTTAAAAATGAACTACCACTTCCTGATCAATAGTCATACATATTCTATAACAGCTTCACATTTCTACCAGTATTTTTATATAGCACTAGCTGATAATATTCAAGGCAACGTAGATTGTGTATCATTTCAGTAAATATAGAAACATGAAGATATGTTTATATACATTTCTGGTTGTGGTTTGTAGAGCACTGTAGCAGCAGGCACAATTTCTTCCAATCTTTCTATGAGGGTCTGGAAGAGCCCTATCCTTTCTGTGCACACAGTGGTGGTAAAGGATGGGAGGTCAGGCTGCTTGACAAATTTATTTATGCTCGACAAATATTTACTTATTCTTGACAAATATTATTCTATTCAACTCTTTAATGTCCACTATTTCTTTAAGATACAGTATGTTACCGGGGCGCCTAGGTGGCTTGGTTAAGCGTCCGACTTTGGCTCAGGTCATGATTTCACAGTTTGTGGGTTCGAGCCCTACGTCCAGCTCTATGCTGACAGCTCAGAGCCTAGAGCCTGCTTTGTATTCTTTGTCTCCCTCTCTCTCTACCCCTCTCCTGCTTGTGCTTTCACTCTCTCAAAAATAAATAAACATTAAAAAAAAGATATAATATGTTACCCAAATGTTCAGGAATATTAAAAGAGGGAAATTAAAAAAGGGATGAGCAAATAAAAGATATATGGTAGATTTTCCTTCTTTCTTTTTTTTAATGTGTGTTTATTTTTGAGAGAGACAGAGTATGAGAGGGGGAGGGGCAGAAAGAGAGGGAGACACAGAATCCGAAGCAGCTCCAGGCTCTGAGCTGTCACCACAGAATCTGACGTGGGACTCGAACTCACGAACAGTGAGATCATGACCTGAGCTAAGGCTGGACACTTAGCCGACTGAGCCACTCAGGAGCCCCTATGTGGTAGATTTTCTATCAAGGAAACCAAAGTCCAAACTTCTGGATTCTTCACTGGCCAGTTCCTTTTACTTCAGTGACGTGCTTTTTTCAGTGGCAAGAAACTGACTTAACTCATTAATAGAAATGTGTTCAAACAACTGATTCAAGAGTAGAGCTGTCATCTAACAGGAATTTATTACATTTCTTGCACCTCTGTGGCTCACTAGATTATGCAGAGTAGGTTTACTACTGATCTTATCACTGAACACAGTGGGGAAAAAAAAAATCAGAGTCACCTTTACATTTTCATAGTTTGCCAGGTACTATTTTGACCTATCAGGCTTACACTTGAGTAATGTAAGTAGCAGTAACACGTCAATAAAACAATTATGAGATGTTTCTTTAGTAGCCCTTTTGAGATTATAGAAGATTGTTGCACAGTAAATATTAACAAGAGAGGTAGACTTCATTACTATAGACTATAAGGACATATCAGAAATACTTCACTCATTATAATTACAGAGTTTAGAGCTTAAAGGGTCTTAGTGTTCTACTCCAAGTCCCTCATTTTACAGATTGCTAATGTGAGATTCAGAGATATTGTAAACTATTTAGTGAGTGACCTGGACTAGAACTCAGGTCTCAAGTCATAAAACAGGCATCTTTCCACCATGACAACCTGCCCCCAGTTTCATATAAAGATTAGAAAAACTAAAAAATTTTAAAAAAAAGGGGGGGGGGGACACCTGGGTGGCTTAGTCAGGTGAGCGTCCGACTTCAGCTCAGGTCATGATCTCGCGGTCTGTGGGTTCGAGCCCCGCATCGGGCTCTGCGCGGACAGCTCAGAGCCTGGAGCCCGCTTTGGATTCTGTGTCTCCCTCTCTCTCTGCCCCTCCCCCGCTCATGTTCTGTCTGTCTGTCTCTCTCTGTCAAAAATAAATAAACATTAAAAAAAATTAAAAAAAAAAAGATTGGAAAAACTACAGCTACACAGAACTAGGATGGATCTCCAGGGCATTATGCTAAATGAAAACGGTCAACCTCAATGGATCACACACTGTATGATTCCATTTATATAATGTTCTTGAAATGACAAAGAGATGGAAAATGGAATACTGGCTGTCATGGATGTTGGGAGGGGAAAGGCATGGTGGCCGAACAAGGGAGATCCTTCGATGACTGAACAGTTTTGTGTCTTGATTGTGGATGGTGGGCACATGGATCTACACACGTGATAAAAGGTCAGAGATTTACACACACACACACACAGCACCGATGCCTGGCTTTGAGATTTTCCTCTAATTATGAAAGATACAACCTTTGCAGGGGGCCTGCTGGCTGAAGGGTCCATGGGATGGACCTGTGTACTACTGCTGCAACTTCTGTGAATATATAATTACCTCAAAATAGAAGTTAAAGAAAAAGTCAACAGAACTTAAATTTACTACAAAGAAAAGCACCAAAGACTCAAAGTTCCATTCTCAATCAGAATAATTTTCATCCAGAATATTATTTGAAGGGATACATCCTTTGAAGATTAAAGTCAACAAAACTTGCCACCACTCCTCTGTTCAAAACTTCACAACGGCTTCTATCTCATTCAGTGTAAAAGCCAAATACTTGTAGTGGCTACACGGTCAGCTACGCCCTTCCTTATCTTGCTGACCTCATCTCTCACTGCTCCCACCTTCGCTCCCTCTGCTCCAGCCACGATGCATTCTTTCTAACCAGGCACACTTACACCACAAGACCTTTTGTCCCTGGGGTTCTCTTTGCCGTCCTAGCACTTGCTCCTTCACCTCATTCAGGTCTTTGCTCTTGTCATCTATCAGTGAGGCCTGAGTACCTTACTGAAAATCTGCCTCCTTCCAACCCCGGAGTACCTACCTCCTCTACCCTGCTCTAGCTTTATTTTTTGTATAGCATTTAAAAAAAAAAAAATGTTTATTTATTTTGAGAGAGAAAGAGAGCAAGAGAGGGCGAGCGAGCACGCACGAGCAGGGGAGGGGCAGAGAGAGAAGGAGAGACAGAATGCTAAGTAAGCTCTACACTCTGAGCACAGCCCAATGTAAGGCTAGATCCCATGAACCACGAGATCATGACCTGAGCTGAAATCAAGAGTCAGGCACTTAACTGACTGAGCCAGCCAGGCGCCCCTATTTTCTGTATAGCTCTAATGACCACCTACGTATTTCTACACATTCTATTTATTTGCTTGCCACCACTGAAATATAAGTTCCTGCCCCCCGCCAAAGCCAGATTTCTCTTCACAGTATTCACTACTTTATTTCCAGTGCCTGGCACATCAATGTACTCAAGAATGAATCTGCTGAATAGACCACAAAGAAAAAAGGAAAAAAGAAAAAGAAACATAAACCAAAGTAGAAAAGTAAAACGAACATGTTACGTTCATTTGGCCTACTAAATGAAAAGGTACAATTTAGGGATTACATATAAACGAAGTTGAGTTTCACTTAGATTGCAATCATGAGACCTTGGTTTCAATTCTTGCTTTAATTAGAAGAAACCTCAGAAAAGATGTTTACCTTTTAAGTCCTATTTTTCTGTTCTATCATACCAAGGGGACTAAATTGAAGAACCTCTAGGGTCCTAGACAAAGCTAAAAATCTAAATGGTTCCCCATGAGACAGAGAACATCTGCATTTCGGGTCTACCCAGGCGAGTCTAGAAAGGAGATAACCCGTAGGGAGCCATGGAAGGTATTTAAACATGTGTTCAAAGACCCAGTATGTGGCAAAAATTATAGTATGTACTAGGAATAAAAAAAAGAGGGAGAGAGAGACACTGATGACCTAGGGTTGTAAGCACCGTGAACATTACAACAGGTAAGCACAGGGTGCTGAGGAAGCATATAGACAGATGCCCAGTTAGGATGTGGTTCTGGCAGGGTACCTAAGGTAAAGCCTCCCTAAGAAGTGACATGCTGAAGGAGGAGAAGGAGCTGGCTAGGAGAAATGTATGTTCAGGCACGGAGAACAGAATGATTTCAAGAACAGTCAGTTTAAGTTGTGTTTCTTTTCCACAAAAATGATGGATGAGAGCCAGGGAATGTTAAATATAAACATGGAGAGGTAAGCAAGGGCCAGATCACGGGTTTGTATTAATCCTAAAGGCCGTGGATGATTAATGAAGACTTTTAAGCAGGAGAATAACAATCAGATTTGTGGAACACAAAGCCAATTGCAGCAGTAGTGTGGAAAATGGATCAGAAAAGAGTAAGACTAGAAACAGGAAGGTCAGTATGGAGACAGCATAAACCAGGTAGTGAGGAGGAAAAGGCTGGAACGAACCTGATATATGTCAGTAGATAATCAGGTATGCAGATTGAGAGAGAGGGATATAAAGATGACACTTTGATTAGTGGAACACAAGACTGACTAAGCAGTGGCACCATCAATCAAGATGTGGGATCATGCAAGTAAAGGAATAGCTTTTTAAAGGGGAGAACATGAGCTCAGTTTTAGCCATACCGGGTTTTGGTTTCTAAGCAGTGAGGTGCAGTAAGTAGTTGGATATACTGGTGGGGGGATCCAGGTGATAAGAACTGGGCTAGAGACCTAGGTTTGGGAATCAGCAGTATCTACGTGAAAACCGAAGCAATGGGATGAATGAGATCACCTGTGGAGGCTGCAGTGGGGTTAAGAAGACTGACAGGGAGGGAAGCCTGGAAAGCACAAATATTTAAGGAGTACTCAAAAGTGGGCCGAAGAGAAGTAATCAGAGTCACAGAGAGAATCCAATCAAATATGCTGTACTAAAAAAATTTTTAAAAGATTGTGATAAGTTTTAAGTACTGCGGAGATCAAGTACAAGCAAGGATTGAGAAGTGTCCTTGAGGGAAACTTTGGTCTCCTAGGTCAGCTCAGTTTCAATGATTTGGAAGGGTCAAAGCAGATTGTAAAGGAATGAAGAGCAAATGGAAGCAGAATTAAAATTTCTTTTAACTCTTTTAACTAACTTGGCTATGAAGAAAAGGAGAAGATTTGCTATAATAAAGACAGAGAATTGGAGGATACTTTTTAAAAATTAGTTAAAAAGAAAGGGGCTAATAACTGATGGCACAAAATCCCTAAGGAGACCAAAAGAGAGAATTGAGAGCGTGTATGCAGAAAACTTCGTTTGGGAAGAAAGAGGCTGAAATCTTCCATGGAGATGGGAAGGCAGGAGATAAGAAAGCAAGCAGGGGGAAGACAAGTTTGCAGCTGCGAGAACAAGTTTCAGGCATTTTCCAGATAAGCCCATGTTTTCTCCATACTGTAGGAGATGGGGCTGTCTGCTGAGAATGAGGGGCGAGAGAAGAGAGTAGGGGGCTTGACTGAAGATAGCTGTGAAATCTAAAATAGCTATTGTGGAACGAACATGAAAACAGCATTTATGTTAAATTAAGCCGGCAGCATTATGCAGGAAGAAATGGAGATGGGAAAACCTGCAGTTAGAAAAGGCTTATCAAGAAGGCCACTGAATTGATTTAGGTCTGAGTTGTTGAGTACAAGGAGTGGAACGAGGGCAAAAGTAAATAGGAAAGAACAGAATAGGAAAGGGAATTTGTTAACAAATAAAGGAATCCACCACACCTTCCTAATTAAACCGTTTCTACCAAGTCCCCAAAGTCACCAAGGCAGGATCAAACATCCTCAGTTATTTCAGCTCCGGTGAGAACTAAAGCTATGGATGGCTTGTTCCTGCCTTGCCCCCACTTTTAGGCATCCCAGTCCAAAATGTTCACACCCCTTTTTGAACAAAGGCGCATAATCCAATTTACCAACCCATTAACCCTCAATACCATGCCTATGTAAAGTACATCTGGAACTACACCCTGTATGAGCAGTGATCAATTCTGACAGCTGACCGATCAACCTGGACAATTCTTCACAATGATCCTAGTCTAGATTCTTGGCTTCTGTCCAAGCTCACTACGTCACAGACTGATACGAAAGGAAATAAAATCAGCTGAAAGACGACAGTACTTTAGGGAGCAAAACATAAGCTGGGTCTGTTCCACTGCCTGGGGTGCTTTTTAATAAGCTACACGGGTGATTCTGGGGCACACAAGTTTGAAAGCCACCATTTTTAATCAGCATTAGTATTAAACATAATAGTTTTGAAATGAGAGTAGGACATACAAATGGTAATGGAAAGCAGGTATATGGTAAGGTAGGAGGAGGGATAAGCAAAGAGAAATAAAGTTGATAATGATTGAAGCTCTGCATAACAAAATACCGGAGGGAAATCATTTACAGAGGGAAAAAACAGCATGATCAAGATGGACTCTTAGAGAATGTGAAGCCAAAGGACTTAATTATGTCTTTTAAATACATATATATCAAAGGCAAAGTACGGTACTCAGAAAGAGCACATTCATTTTCCTGCTTCTCATTTCACCTCCGAAGTTCATTTCTAAAGACTGACAATCAGCACTGTTTTCGATAGCTGTATGGCATCTTTTCTCTGAAAGAAATATGCAATATGCTAACGCTTTGAGCCACATTTACCTAACCTACTTCTAATCCTGATCTTCTTAAATTAACCAAATGGAGAGAAACCACCTCCAATCCTTTATAGATAGGAGCAAAGAGGTCTGGTAACTTAGAAAGGGCAATGGGCAAGGGTAAGTAAACTACAGGGAAATTCAAGAAAGCCAGCATATGTGCGGATGTCCTTTGAGGGACACACTAATGTAATCACCAGTAGTGTTCATCTCTCAATGGAATTCCTGCCTGACTGCTGATCTGGGTGCAAGCTAATTTCCCCCATGGTGAATACTGCTGTTGAGATGCAGAACTCTCCACCATCTGTTACCCAGAATTAGCATAATGACAGATTATCTAATCCCTTACATTGAGCAGATACAAATGGCGCTCTCATAACACCAGTTCGGTCATATCCTTAATCGCGTGGTCTATCTCCACCCCATAAAAATTGATCCTCCCACCCTGCTGGTGATGGATCTGATCTGGAGTTTACCCCCAATCTCGCTTAAGAGTCCAGGTGCTTTACCATGAGTCGCTTTCCTAAAATATTTTATTCAGGAACGGGAATACAGCTGTTATTCCAGATGCATCTGAAAAGGGGCATGCTGAACAAAAAGAAAATCTGTCTCTAGGATGCTGGCAAAACTACTATGCAGGGCAGTGTTTCCTTGAACTAGATTAGGCTGAAAATTTCAAGAGGGAAGACATATGGTTAAATCAGGGCTGGTTTGGGGACAGTGACAAAAGGGAGAAAGGCAAAAAGAAAGAAATCATAAAATTAAATGGGTAGCAAATAATAAAAACACTAACAGGAAAGACGCTGCTGTTTTACAAACTCGGGTGTTCTAGACAGACCCAAGGTAGCATTATACAAAAAATGGGAATCAGACACCTAGAAAAACAAGGACATGCTCCTAGGACCAAGTAACTGGAAAAACACAATCAGTTAGAAGTAGAATGGATACTGTGCCACCAAACAGAGGAAGTGAATTGTTCTATCGCCAGTGACTGGTGTAGAGACAGTTCAACTAGAAGGAAGTGAAAAACCATCAGATTATACTGGAAACAATTTCCAAAACCAACATTTCCGCAGAAAGTGAGCTTCTGGTAGGGGTCAAGAGAAAACATCACAAGAGATGTAGTGGCACATAAAGGGACACCAGGTTTCCTGGGGGGGGGGAAGGTGGGAAGAGTTTCTTGATCATTTTGAATATATAACTCTTTGGATATAAGTGAAATCATCGAATATTTATTTAAAACATTTATTAATCTAGAAGTACTGTTTAAAACACATTTCAAAAATATTTGTCCTCAAGCTATACTCCCTACAAATGTATTCAACAGAGAATGTTGCATCATTAGAGCCACTTTTGGAGAGAGATTTCTTTCGATTTCTCCTCCATCTTAAAATTTTTACGCGTAACGGTTTTGGCATTGGCATGTGATGCTGCTATACAGAAATACCTTCCTTAAGTCATAGGATTCATTTTTACTAACATTTGGATACCTGGTCTAATCACTTGTTCTATAGGCATCTATTCATTCTTCCATAGCATGAGTCCCTAGAACAAGGCTTGCAGACTCATAGTGTGTTTTTAATTAAAGTTTTATTGGAACATAGCCACACCCATTTGTTTGCATATTGTCTGTGGTTGCTTTTGCACTGCAAAGGCAGAGTCAAAGAGTTATAACACAGACCACGTGGCTTTTAAAGCTAAAATATTTACTATCTGGTCCTGTACAGAAAAGGTTTGCCACTCCCGCCTTAAGGTACTGCTTTTTAAGGAGAACTATTTTTTTTTAATAGGCTCCATGCTGGGCCCACACGGGGCTTGAACTCACAATCCCGAGATCAAGATAAGCTGAGACCAAGAGTTGAACACTCAACCAACTAAGCCACCCATGTGCCCCCTTTTAAGGAGACCTTTATTATTTTTTTTAAGTTTATTTATTTATTTTGAGAGAGAGGGAGGGAGAGAGAGAGAGAGAGAGAGAGAGAGAGAGAGAGAGAGAGAGAGAGAAGAGGACGAACAGAGAGGGAGAGAAAGGAAGAATCCCAAGCAGGCTCTGTGTTGTCTGTTGCAGAGCCCAACTGAGGGCTCGAACTCAAGAACCGTGAGATCGTGACCTGAGCCGAGATCAAGCGTTGGATGCTTAACCAACTGCACCACCCAAGTGTGCCCAAGGAGGACTTTAAAAGGTCATTTGCTGGGGCACCTGGCTGGCTCAGTAAGTATAGCGTGCAACTTTTGATCTCAGGGTTGTGAATTCAACCCTGAGATGTTGGATGTGGAGCCTATTTAAAAAAATAATAATAATAAAGGTCACTTCCTATGACACCCAGCACATGCAGTTAAAGGGGACATGCTCACCAGAGTTAAGTGTTACACAGTGCAAAAATATTTAGCTCCTTTTTAATAATCCTCCCATGTGATCTTCACTCGGCACTGACTGAAGTTTTATCAAGCTCATCAATGTGTTCAAGATAAACTGAGGAGGCACTTGGTAACCCATGAGCCTCTGTGAAGATTAAAGTACGTGACTTTCTCTCTCCTCAGCACTGGCGTGGGGGGGGTGGGGTGGGTGGGTGCACACCTGACATATACTTAGGGTATTACACTCCAACCCCAAGACTAATAGTACATAAATGAACCCCCCTCTTCCAGGAAACATTCACAATGCTACCAGGAAGAGCAAGGAAAGCAACCAACACTGTCCTCTCTGCAGCAGGAGTAGCAGCAAGCAGCAAGAGAAACGTTGTACGGAAGCTGGACTTACAGCACCATGAACGTCACCTCATGAAGTTGTTGTGAGAACAAAACAAAATCTATTTTACTAGGAGAAAAAAAGTGTTCTAAGTTGCATACATTAAGACACACATTCTCAAAGCAAGGATCTTTCAGGAAATAGCTGAAAGGGTGAGCCTGACTTCACAAGTCGAGAGACCAGTCCAGCAGATGAAGCTATCAGAGCAGACTCCTACTTGCAGTCCAGCGGTCCTGGGAAGAGGTCACCCTGAGCCGATAAAGACATCGTGCTCACCGCTTCAGCAGCAGCTCCTGGCCTGGGAGAGCAGCCATCCATCCGTGGCACTCCCAATCACACATGCCACTGCAGAGGCAAGATTCATGGCTCCAGCGGCAACAGTCCAGTGTTATCCAATATGCATGAAATCAAAGTTTTCATCATTTCCACTGGTCAAAGGCCAGTGAATGATAAATCCCAGAATACCAGGATTAATGAAGGAGTCATTAAAACCCAGCATTAAATCACTTCTGTAGCCAATGCTGAGAGTGATGTCTGTACTACATTACAAGGCTGATTAGAAAGAAACAAGTTCCAATTTAGAAATGAATTACCTGATTTTTTTTTTTTAAACTGACTGGTTGGCTATCACAGCAATTTTGTTATTACAGGAGAAACAGAGAGTGGGTAACATATACATTCTGTCAAGAATAGGAAATTATCATCTCAAAATCTCAGGGAACAGAATCGAGAGGTGAATAACTTCCTAAAGACAAGATGGAGAAGTAAGTCCTGACGCTAGCCAAATTTATTTTTTTATTTTGGCTGCGGGGTGTGTATGTGTGTTGGGGGAGAGGTGCCGTTAACACTTTATTGCCCAGGAAAGAGGTTTAATCTAGAAAAATTTTAGAATAAGCACATTCTGATTACAGTCCCACTATCCCTGCGAGACTCAAGGAAAAGTGAACTCGTTCTTCAGCTCATGCTTTTTGGAGCTGCCATAAATAAAGCATACTTTCCAGAAAAAGACTACTCAGATATTAAGATGGAAGGTAAACTGGGGAGTGCTGCATGAGGGGGAAGAGGGTAGGATGTGAGAGGACACCAATGAACTATCTCCTCATCCACAATGAGTACTATCTTATTGCTGGACATAATCTACCAGTGTGAAAAATAAAAGCCCTCAACGAATACTCCAAGATAAAGCCTGGTGAAAAACATGGAGCTGGCTCAGGTGGGCAAGGTTCTGACCTACCTAGACCTACTCAGTTTCTGAATGGGAAAAACACAGCCTCCAGAGGCTTCTACTCACTAGTTAAGGTTCTACCCTGGGGCGGTGCACTGGTTAGAAAAACAAATGTTGCCAAGGAGATGCTGGGGCTGAAAGTTACAGGCAAAGATTTTCAACCACAGGCTCTCAACACACAAGCTCATCAATGCAGGTAAGGTAAGGAAAATAGCTCCAATTCAAACAATCCAAACCAAAACAGGAATACTTCTTGTTCCAGACCCTCCGCCTCTCTGCCAACCTACTGTAAGTCAAGATTGACATCTCTCCCTGAAAACAAGTCTTGAAGAATTCTCTAAGACCGGGGGATATAATGCAAATTCTTATGTGTTATAATCAGGTAATATTCAAAATGTTTAACATTATGGCACTGGCTACTTTGTTACACCTGTGTATACCAGATTAACATTATTTATAAAAATAGAAAGGCATGTAAGAAACCAGCCAGGGCCAAAAATGTGTTGTTTCTAGAAGGGCGTCAGCATGAAACAGCAAATCACCTGAGGTAAATATTAGTTTAAACTAAAGGCTGCCACATAATTATGCCTCAATCACCAAAACATACATCATTAATTTCAGACGCATCAATCTACACCCCAAAACAAAAACAACGAACTCCAGGGCTTCTTAAATATTTACCTATTGGCTTGAGTCTTTAATAAACCCCACAACTGGCATTTATTGTGTCTACCAAATGGACAGATTATACTTGAATTTCCTTGGTTCCCAAAAGCATTTAAAAATACAGTTTGGGTTAGTTAGCAACAAACTACCAACACGAACAAAGACATTAACACTTTATACTGCCAAAGACTTCCTCTTAAGGAGAAAATTAAAAAACAAAACAATACAAAAACAGTTGCCAACTAGAGGAAATTCTATGAATTTGATAATTACAGACAGAGGTAAAAAAAAGAATATTAGGTCTAAATTCAAAGCTCTCTCCAATGATGTACGTTGCTACCTCAGGTAAACATTTTCATTTGAGGTCACGCCAGCGGCTAATGGCAAAGAGGCCACTGACTCAACTGCCAGTGATCACTAAGAGTTAACTATCTGGGTCAAGTCTGATTCTGCAAATCCACGGACTTTGAAGTAAACTAAGCACTTACCATCAAAATCCTGGGGAGGGGAAAATCCATGGCTAGCTCTTTCACAGCCAATGCTGAGAGCGATGGGCATATCGGGACAACGGGCACAAGCACCACAAGACCAGAGCAAGAGAAAGCCCTACCATAAGAAAAGGAAGTATGAGTTGGGACACCCGCTGCCAGGACCAAGATCGGCCAGGCCACATACACACAGTGCAGGCTCGGGGAGGCAGGAAGAAGTGCGATGCCTTGAGGCTGAACGTGGGGAACTTTTCCCGGGGCTCCAAGTGTTGCAGGGGGAAAACAAGGAACGCAAGCCACCGATAAACCGGTCAGCACCAAAACCCCAGGGAAGACAGCACACCCTACTGACAGTGGTACGAGTCCCACTAGGCGCTGTCCCTGGGCCGTGAGAAGGGGGCCGAGCTGATTATCGTGGAGGAAGAGATTTTAAACAAAACACGATCAAACACAATTCAGAAGAAATATGATGAAAGGAAAGAGAATGTCAAAAGCAGCAGTCTTGTGGAGGAGCAGTTCCAGCAGGGCATGCATCTTCCCTGCATCACTTCAAGACCAGGCCAGTGTAGCTGAGCCGACGGCTATGTGCTAGAGGGCAAGGACTCAGAGCTCTATCTGAGGAAAAGCAAAGTCCTGAAAGGCAAATGAATCCTTCTCCCTTCTATCCTCGGTCATGTGATAAAGGTGTTTATTGCTCTGGAAAACACAAAAATCCACGGCTAGACTTTAAAGCCAATGGGAAAACTTGCGGCTTCACTGTTGCTGGTACTCTCACCCCTGATCACATCCCTAGTCACACCCCTAGTCAAAGTCCTCTTTCTTAAGAGCCTGGCAAGAGGTTTAAAGAAACTTAGATTACTCAAAAGAGATCCTAAGAGATTAAGAAAGAATATTAGCAATACTGTTTATGCCACTTTCTCTCTCAAAAAAGGTCACATGAGGACCTGAGGCAAAGAGGGTGAATGAATGACTTCCCAAGGTCATTCTACATGCTGAAGGCAGAGCTAGAAATAACCATTAGCCCTTCAGCCCCTACACTGCTCTGCCACTCTGTACTTTATTCTAAGCAGAGTTGGTACAGGAGAAATTAGTGGAGGTAAAAAAAGGCTCTGCTTAGGGACCAAACTGATCTGAGAAAATGTACATTTACAAAGTTTCTCTTATTCTTCCTATTATCCACATCTGTACTTACCTGAGAATAGAGAAGAATGTTGGTTTTGGAACCTCCTATTTCTTCTAGACTTCCTTTCATAGTGCTTATTAATACTGGCTGCACATTAGAATCACTATTCAAAACACCAATGCCAGGCCCTACGCCAGGCCAATAAACCCAGAACCTCTAGGGGTGAAGAATAGCAATTTTAGAAGAACAAATATGGGTACCTAGATTTTAAATATGGGGCACCATTACTTTTTTTAAGTGCCCCAGGTGATTCTCTCATATAGTTTTGAGAAAAACTGCCCAGAAAGGAAAGTTCAACTAATATATTCTTTTTCCAAATTTCAAAGGACCAAGAATGACCTAGCACAACTTAAAGCCCCGAGAATCATAAATGTGATGAAGAACCTGGCACTCCCTGAAGAATGAGAACCTAAGAACTATGGGCAAGCATAGACCAATTTTTGGAATTGGTTTAGGAACAGCAAATTCATCCCTATTGGTTCAACTTAGGTCACAGGAAGACGAGTAATGGGTCGTGAGAGCAACCAGAGAGAAGATTCCTCAGATTCCTCATCTTTGTCTCTTCAGACTAGAACTGCCGGTTGGCATGCAGGATTTTCTAGGCAGCTGAGATGACCAGAGGCCCCTCTAAAATGTAGGCATCACTTGGGGAGGGGGCAGTTTTCCGCCTTTCAGGGGAACAGGGACAAATAAGCAAACTCGTGGCCATTATGACAAAACCAGGCCTACGTACCCAGGTTATTATTAGCCTGACATTAAACACCACTTAAAAACAAAACAAAACCACCCGCCCACACAAACACATACCCCAAGACAGAAAATTACATAATGGCATCTGGAATGATCTGCTCTGACAGTGAAGGTCGAACCAGCCAAATCACAGAGGTCTAGTAAAGACCAAAGTGAGGATAGGGTAGCCCCAGAGAGTCATTTTCAAGTCCTCGGTAGTTCATGCGAATGTTGTGATACATAAACATTGCTTTGTTTACAGGAAGAAGTTCAAAAGAATACTGTAGGGTCTGGAAGGTTGTCATTCTGCTCTGAGAAATACGAAGTGACTAAAAGCAAAAGAGTAACTCTATGTTCTTTTACAAAGCCCAATCAATCTAAAGAAGTTAGAAAAAATTATCTTCGCATAGGTTGCTTCCTAGGGTGGAAGCTCAAGAGAAGTTTTGTCATATGGGTCAGAAGGCAAAAAAGGGCCCAGTAAAGAATTCCACTACCTGTCCCGTTATGGTTTATAGTCTACAACCCAGCCAGCTGGCACCACGGGAAAAGGCGAGTGGCGTTCTTGTTCCCCAGAATCCATTAGCAACAGGACCAGGCCCAAAGTCAGTGTGGCTACAGTTTAGAATACAGTAACTGCTTGAGACTTTCACTGCATAAATAAAGTTTAGGACTTCTGCAAGTAAAAGTTCTAGAAATGAGTCTCCGCTTAGAAAACTGAGTCAAAACCAAATTGTCTTCTGGTGGTCAACGTTTTCCTCTCAGAATGAGAAGACATAATACTTTTTCACTAGATGATTCTTAGCTCTAGTATAAGCAACAAATGAGCCCCACAAAAAGGCTAACGGGTTTGAAATTTCTTCTCTCCTACCTTTCAGGGAGGGCAGGGTTATTCTGGTTCTTGGCTTTGAAATACAGTAAGCCACCACAAAGCCTTTGTGGTCAACCCTCACTCAAGGGTCTGATCTCGCCACAGCCACAGCCTGTGCTAAGTGACAAACGGAAGAACAGTTTCAGAGGGAGTTTTTTGAGAAAGTGGTGACCAGAATAAATGCTCTGCATAGTTGCTTCTTAAAAGAAAAAGTGATTTTGCAAACAATGCCGAGATGATGGGGGGGGGGGGGGGGGGTGCGGGGGAAAGAAGAGACGGTCTAAGAACCTTAATATAATTCCCCTTGCTGCTGACCTGATATGTGATGGTTTATAAATCACACTTTTAACACAATAGAAGCTCCCATTAAAGCAGTGGTCTGCTGAGTCACAGTTGATATGTAAGCAGATATATCAGAGATCTAAAAAAGCTGCATGTAAAAGCCATAATGGAAACTTGATAGAAGGCAGTCCCAACTTTCCTTAACCTGTTGTGAAGTTCATGTTATTATTAAACATCTCCTAGCTATCATACACATTGACTTCAAAGATTCAACTATTTCCTAATGCTCTCCAAGTTGTACTTGTTATCAACATGTTTTTACTGATGGCACAAAAATTCACAAGGGCGTCACAACAGAGAGGGTCATTCAGTAAGTTCCACACAATATATAAAGTTCAGGAGAACTGTTCAGATGGGGGGTATAGAATAGCACTTCCTAAAACACTTAAGGTTAGTAGCCCTCTGCCTTTTCAATCACTTCAGATATGCAGATCGGCAGATCACTACCTAGAGGACAGTACCCAGGTAGGTTGCTTGCTAGCACACCTCCTGATTTGAACAGCATTCTCTCTCTCTCTCTTTCTTTTCTTTTCTTTTCTTCTTTTCTTTTCTTTCTTTCCTTCCTTCCTTCCTTCCTTCCTTCCTTCCTTCCTTCCTTCCTTCCTTCCTTCCCTCGTTCCTTCCTTCCTTCCTTTAATGTTTATTTACTTATTTTTGAGAGAGAGTGAACGTGAGGGGGAGAAACAGAGAAGGAGACAGAATCCGAGTCAGGCAGGCTCCAGGCTCTGAGCTGTCAACACAGAGCCCAACACAAGGCTTGAACCCACAAACCGTGAGATCATGACCTGAGACGAAGTCAGTTGCTTAAATCACTGAGCCACCAAGGAGCCCCGAAAGACATTTTCAATAAATTACCTTTATTAAAGGATAAATTGTATCTGTTTTAAACTTCTTGAAACATTAAAACTTACTTACTCACGGGTGCCTGGGTGGCTCAGTTGTTAAACATCTGACTTCGGCTCAGGTCATGATCTCACAGTTTGTGAGCTTGAGTCCACCCACATGGGGTGAGCACGAGCCCCACTTTGGGCGAGCCCTACTTCTCTCTCTTCCCCTCCCTCTGCCATCTGGGATTCTCTCTCTCTCTCTCTCTCTCTGCCGCCCGTTCACTCCCCCCGACCCCCGCTCTCTCTCAAAAAAATAAAAATAAAAATAAAGCAAACAAACAAAAAACTTACTCGTGAATATCACTTCTATCTTTATGGAAGTACTTATCAATCATTACTGGGTTAACATAGTACACATTTAAGATTTAGAGGAAAAATGGATGTAAGTTAGCCACCATGACAATTTAAAAAGTGACAAAAGAGATAAATCCAAGTGAGAGAAGAGATAAATCCAACCCAAGGGCCTGCCATGGAACAATAAAAATGGACTACTACAAAAGCTAAGGCATAATCCAATGAGGCATTTTGTTTCGGCATTTCCTATATCTTCTTTCACCTACTACGTAGAACATTCTGTGAAGTAGCAGTTTTATAAGTGGATGAGCTTGGCCAGGAAGAGTTGTAAAGACTAAGAAGAGGATGGAATATAAACGCTCAAGAAAAATCCTTAAGAAAGAAGTTTAAATGGAAACAAATGGCCAGAAGTGTGCAAGAAAGCACAAAGAGAGAAAGGAAAGGTGGTGCCTGGATGGCTAGGTTGGCAGAGCACGCGAATCTTGACCTCAGGGTCATGAGTTCAAGCCCCATGTTGGGTGTAGAGATTATTCAAACACATACTAAATAGAGGTGCCTGGGTGGTTCAGTTGGTTGAGTGTCTGACTCTTAGTTTTGGCTCAGATCATGATCCCAGGGTCGTGGGGTCAAGCTCTGTGTCAGGCTCCATGCTGAGTGTGGAGCTTGCTTAAGAGTCTCTCTCCCCCTCTGCCCAATCCCTGCTCACACACGTGCTTTCTCTCTAAAATAACTAACTAACTTACTTACTTACTTTTAAAAAGAGATAAAGGGCAGAAGCCACTAGATACAAAATTGGATCAATAGTGACCAGTCCACTCCAGAAGCTTGGGCTGATGTGAGAACTGGTAAGTCTTAGTAAATACACTGAGCATTTTAAATGCATTAGTACATTTAATCCTCACAACTACCCCATGACGTGTGAGATTATTATATCTAAATTATATAATAAAAAGCTAAGGCCCAACACGGACAGCTATCCAGGAGCAGAGCTGAGGTTTTACTTCACATCTGTTCATCTCCAAAGCCTACTTTTATCACTTGCCTTAGACTTCTTGTCAGCACTAGGCAAAGTAGTCAATTTACCTGTTCCTACACTAAATTCTTAAAAAATAACCAGCACTCAAAAGGAGTAACCCCCACACAATAACTATTATATTAGCATAACTAAATAATGGGTAATTTCCCTTCATTTTCTAAACTTTTAGAAAGGTTACAATATTATTAAAAAAAAAAAATCACTCAGAATGAACTGGAGCAAATCGCTGTTAAGCAGCATCACTACCGGGAGAGAGAAGAAATCTATAAAAAATCCAGTCCTATTTACCTTATCACTTTGTACTATGCTGGCCACGGGAATTATAAAGAGAAAGGTGCTAAAAAATGGCATATGAAAGACACAGGATCTTTGCTTATTGGTAACCATGTCAAATGTCCCCTCTCCTTATCACATCAATTGCATTATCTGAAAGAAGAAAGAATGCTTGAGGGAGGTCAGAATGGCAGACTGAGAACTTATGTCCACATGACATTCTTTACAAGGTCCCACTGAAATGACAGAAAAGACAGATATGGACAAGAATAGAGCTCTAACGGTGCTAGAAAACAAGAAAGTGTGTTAACAGCATATCAGAAAGTTTGCACAAATCCTGAAAGACAGAAAGCAGATGGGATCTGATTGGTGGAGAACTGGCAGCACCCCAAGGGCCTTTATTGACAAAATACAAAGCACCACAGCGAGGAGACTTTGGGAACATCATCTGAGCAATTAATCAGGACCTTCATTCAAAAGAGCTGGATCAGCCAGCCTCTTTCCTGTCCCTATGATGCCCACGAAGTTATTAAGAGCAGAGGGTTCTGACCCTTGGCAAATACCCAAGAAATAATCTACCGGCAAGTAGAGGCATTTCTTATATCACTACTTTTATGTGTGTTCCTGAATAGTTCACAATCCAGGAAACCACCTAAAACTCCTCGACAAACAGGGCTTAAGAAGAAAAACTGGATTATGGGCAGACTACTTAAACCCGGTGGAAGTTTCTAGTCCAAGTACTAGCAAAAACAACCCTAATATAAACAGGGCTACAGTTAAATATCTAATGGCAGAGTAGCCTTAAACCCCAGGGCTCTCCATCTAGAGGGGCTTTGTTTCCAATAGACACCATTATAATCACAATATAAAATCTGAATCAAGCTGTAGACTTCATTAATCCACCGTCAAAGACTGGAAGAAGAGTCTTCACAGCTTTTCCAACTACCCTTGCAGGGTGCTATCAAGGTTAACCAAGCAGAAAGCATAAAGGTTTCTGAAGACACTAAAGCAGTCATGACTTACACTAAAGGAAAACACTGCTGTAGATTTCTCAACTTCACATTCTGAGATTTTTCTTTGTATAAGTCTCTGTATTGCTAAAGCTCTCACTTTAAATGTGAGAAGGCTTACCCCTTATAGATTCAATATTTTAAACTATATGGGAATATTGTTTCTACACCAACACAATTTCAACATTATGCCAGTAAGAGTCCCCAGATTACCAAGGTCATGTATAGGACAAGTCACTTCACAGAAACACAGGTTCTTAGAACAGAAGGTAGGTGACTTAACTGGCAAAGGACCTCTGCTGGAGGTTGTAGCCTTAAGAAGTGCAGAGGCACAGCATCTGACACGGTCAGACAAGCACAACACATCCCCTTCTCACCCCACCCAGTCAAGTACACGTAAGCTCTTTACCAGCCAAGGAACTCAGCGTTTGCTTTGACAATTTTAGCGGGGTCTGAAAATTGCCTGTTTCTTCTACGTTCCAGGTCCAAACACTTTCAGGCACCCCAAAGGAGGGCTGCCTCTGATACTTCCTTCTCACCTATGTCCTTTCATAAAGAGATGCCTTGGGGAAGCAGGTAAATACACCTACAGAGGCACACCATGCCAACTCCCATCTGGTCCTTCCTGCATACATATAAATCAAGGCTCCCCAAATATTTGAGGATTTATGAGAGAAATGGAACAAAATAAACAGAACAATTAGTCATGGGGGATAATCCAATGGAAGAGGGTTTTTAAAAATTGTTTAAATGTTCATTTATTTTGAGGGGGGTGAGGGGCAGAGAGAGGGAGAGAAAGAGAATCCCAAGCAGACTGAGTTATTAGTATACAGACGGACATGGGGATTGATCCCACAAACTGTGAGATCATGACCTGGGCCGAAATCAAGAGTCAGACGCTTAACTGACTGAATCACCCAGGTGCCCCAGTTTTTAAATTTTGAAATAATACTCTCAGAGACAGAGAAAGTATTATGTTCATGGACTAAGAACAGGCTGCTATTAAAACACTTCACAAAAAATTTTAATATGAATGCTGAAATAAACAATTAAAATAAGCTAGGTTAAGAGAACAGTCTCTGTAAATTTCATAGCAGAAGAAATCATTTCAGTTTTAGAACTACCAATACATTCCTGATATTTAACACAGTACTTAGTACATACCAAGCATTTTATAACTGCTTGATAAATGAACTAATGAGTAAGTAAATGAATGAGATGAATGAATTAAGGGTGCGTGTGAGGGAAAATATGCATGGCTGGTTGGTTAAGCAATCCAAAAGATAACAATGAAGACAGTTCCTTCTATATAGAACAAAATGCAAAGGAGGTCTTTAAAAAACGAAAGAAAGTTTACACATATATGAAGCATAAGATACAATACTGATAGAATTTCCGGAGTCAGAGTCAAAAGAGAGAGAAAGAAAATAATTCAAGAAAGAATAGGAAAAAAATCTCCAAGTTGAAGGAAGACATGAGTGTTTTTGGCCCACTGAGTATGCAGGAAAAAGGACACACTAGAAATGTTTTAATAAATTTTCAGAAAACCAAAGATAAACAGAAAATTGTAAAAGCTTCCAGAGACTGAAAAAAAAAAAAAAAATGGAGATTTAAAGGAATGGAAATTGAATTCTCATAAACACTGATAAAGCAATAGAACAACGTGCCTTCATAGCTCTTGGGAAAACAGTTTTGAAGCTAGAATTTCATACTGAAACTAGCAATCAGGAATATGGACAAAATTAAGACATTTTCAGACATGCAGAAATTCAGAAACTTTACCACCCACACATGTAAAATCAAGGTTCTTCACCAAATGAAAAGGGAATACAACAAAAAGAAGGAACTGAGATACAAGGGGCAGGTGCATATGAAGAAGCCCAAAATGGAGAAAGAGATGGACATACACACATCAGAGACACACACACACGGAATTCACTCATCATTTCCCTGGGGATATAATGACACAGGATTTCTTTGTGTGTGTGTCTTCTCACGCTATCCTACTTGAACCAACTTAAAACTGTTATGCAGGGGTAGGTGGAGGGTAAAATTTTTGGATCAACTTACAAGCAAAGCTTAGAAGACAATTACACTGACAGAAGAGAAAACAATAAATGCAAATAAATCTGAAATAGAAAAATTTTTTTTATCTTTTTTAAAATGTTTTTTAACATTTATTTATTTTTGAGAGAGAGAGAGAAAGAGAGCGTGAGCAGGGGAGAGGCAGAGAGGGAGACACAGAATATGAAGCAGGCTCCAGGCTCCGAGCTGTCTGCACAGAGCCCAACCTGGGGCTCAAACTCACAAACCATGAGATCATGACCTAATCCAAAGTCCGATGCTTAACCGACTGAGCCACCCAAGGGTGCCCCTTGAAATAGAAAAACTTTTAAAAGGAATGAGGAGTCAGAAAAAGGTAGCATTCTAACTCTGTAATCTTTCAGAGGGGGAAATACTCTGTAAAGTTAATCAGATACAGTAACTGAACTTTATAAAGTTCACTAATGGTAAAACTTAAATAATATAACAAAATTGGGGGTTCAAGGATGGAAGTAACAGTGCATTCAAAAATATTCATCTTTTAGGTAAGGAAGTAAATACATATGGCTTAAACTCAAACATTTTTTCATTGAAAGTTATAAGGATAACTGGTCCAAGAGTGAAAAGCAGACACTGCAAAGAAGTTACAGTCTATACTTCTACGCAAGCATCTCTGGGAGGCAGTGGGGAAAGTCAGCGGTGCTTTAAGCCCCAAAGCGAACATGCAGCAGGATGGGAACCACAGGGGAGCTGTCAGCATTCACAGAGCTGTACGTACACTGAATGAGCCAGGAACTATAATGTGAGGAGGAAAAGGGCAGATGGGTGCCAGTGAGTAGTCACTCTAGCATCTCATTTTGTCTACTGACAAAATGACTTACTGATTCATCTAAAAATAACGATATAAAGAGGAACTATGTTTCATTTTATTTTATCCTATTTCTGAGCAGTAAAGTCTCTACAAGTCCCTGGCAAAACTGAACAGAAAACAACATTTTCAGGCACTGTTTAAATAAAGTCACTTGTGTTCCTTAACGCAAAACTCTACATAAACAAGGTTCTGAGGGCAGCAAAGCCAGCGAATACCCACAAGGATGCTTGAGGCTGCACGAATCAGTGCCAAGAAATCCCAAGAAAGAAGAGCATTTGGGAGAACCTCATCGGGTGCAACTGTTTGTTGCTTCATTCGTTGCTATATTCCCAGTGCCTGGCACCCAGTAGGTGTTCAAATATTCCTTGAATGAATAAACACAAATCTACTGTTCTTGGTAGACAGGTACAGGGAAAACACAGAGCTGAGCAATGGATTCTGCTGATTCAGATGATCCAAGGATTCTCTCACGAAAAGCTTAACTGAACTTCCATATAGAGATGAAGATAATACAGTAAACTGAAACCAAGAGGTCTTTAAAGGAATAACATTTGGTAGCATGAAATTTCCATAGATAGCCACAAAACATATGAGAGAGCGATCTGTCTGAAACTGAGTATTTTCCTGATTCCCACCCTACCCCCATTGCAATAGCTAAGGTCCTTCTTAAAGTGCTTTTATGAACCAGTCTCTTAAAATGATCACTATACCTGACTGAGCTAGCAGGAGACAGACCCAGTTATTCAACGATTTCTTTCCATGGTATTCGAAACTAAATGCCACAGAAGCTTCCAGTGTCTTCAGGATGGTGGATAGGCATACTTCTACCAAACACAGCAGAAGCAATTACACAAATCAAACAGCCTATGAGCTCCAGTAAACAATCTAACATATTTTTAATTGGGGGCGGGGGAGGTTAGGTGTTTCTAATTAAAGGCCCCAGGGGGACCCTTATTCTGATGTGTCCCTTTTCCTTCATAGCAGGAAAAAATGGGGGGTAAAAAGCCCCCAATAAATCTGATAAAGTATAAGGAATAAATCTTGAGAAAAGGGCTGGCAACCAGCCAGTTTCTACCTCATGGCCCAGTCAGTGACATTAATAAGGTCTCCGCACTTCTTCAGGCGCTAAAAGAGTGCCTTCGGGATGGTGCAGGCAACTCTTAAGTCAAAACCCTAGTCCCGAAAATAGGGTTTCAAGAGGTCACTTTCTTCCTATGTTTAGCCTGAAAGTCAGATATTAGTATGTTTTAAGATTTGAAAACTCAAGAGAGAGGAGGTTTGGTCTGATTGTGAAAGCCTTAAAGCTACAGAACTCAAGCCAGAAACGCTGGGGATTATAGGACACTTAATTCTACTGTGGCCGAGGAAAACCAAACTAGGATTAGAAAAGGATTATTCTAGAAGAAGGACAAGACCTGACTTCAAGCTTCAGTCACTTAATAGAACACTTGAAGAAAGAAGTATTCCTGCGAACCAGAACCAAAGCCATAGAAAACCAGAAGCAGAAGTCTCATTCGCTACAAGTCTGACTGTCTGGTTTATAGAAATCTAATAACGGATGAGCTCTATCTAGGAAGAATCCAAAGAGACACAAAAAAAGTTCACACGATGGCTTTGAGGCTGCTGGATGATAGTCACTAGAACAAAGCGGTAACTAAGATGTCCCAAGCCCAAAAGATCTTCGACAATACCTCTGGCAGCAAGGCCTCATACTTGTGTGGACATCAAGGGAGCAGTGCCTATGCAAGATTCAAAGACAGCACAAAGGCAGTGCAGGAAAGCAGTAGAGGGAAACATGGTTTCAAAAAGAATGTCAGGGAAAAAATCACCCCCCCCTCGCCGCCAAAATGACATTGTACAAAAACAGGCATTTTCCAACTATTCCTATTGTACGCTTCCATCTATATGCCATTCTTTACTTTCCAAAAACAGGTCACGTCCACGGTCTCCTACCATTGTGAAATACTTCACATAATGGAAACCACTGGGAAGTATCTTAGTGGTACTGCATTTGCTGGACCCGTTATAATTTTCCAGGGTTGGAGTGGTGATAAGTATTCATGTGAGTATGTGAGGTTTAACCCCCTAAGTTATATATTTTAGGTGCCCCTTATAAACGTGAAAAAATTTTAAGACCTTTCTTTGAAAAGGTGACATGCAGAAAGAGGTGAGCAACTAGTTAATAGATTCTCATATGCGTTCGCCAAATTGGAGCTCCAAGTAATTGGGAAGTCCAGCACAAGAAAAGGTCACCCCAGAAAAATCTCACTCTTCAAGAAGGCTCTGACAATAAAGAAAGAAAGAGATTTTAATCACTGAAGCTAATTACATAGAAGACTAAATCACAAGAAGAGTTATTTAAGTGTCTTAAATACAATAAAAAGTAATTAACAGGAAGCGCCATCTTGACAGCTTCATGTCACAAACCAGGCCTAAAAGGCTCAGCTAATTCCCAGCCCGGGAGCCAGAGAATGAGAAACAACTCGAAGTTTGATCTTTTTATTTTTTATTTAAACTGTTTTGATTAACAGATAACAACTCTTGCCAACTCTACAGTGAAGTTAATCAAGAAAAAAATGTTAATCTATTAGAGGAATGATGAACCTCGTTTCCATTGATTCTCTAGAGGGCAAGAGATGGGAGCAGAAGACTGTCACACCAGAGGTGCCTCACAGAGATCCTGTGACTCAACCTCCTCTCATACACCAAAAAGAAAAAGAAGGACTAGACCGAACCCTGTTGAGGATACAGACAATTCACACACTTTAGCATGTGAAATACACTTAAAAATCTGCTTTGAAATAACTGAGAGCGACTCCATCTCATCTGCCTCCTTCTCCTCATTACCCTATGATCAGCAGCTTGAGAGAAGCTCTTCCACAGCCAGAGCCCAGCTGATCTCTTGAATAACAGGAAAGCCTCTAGATGTTAAGAAAGCCCACATGTAGGTATATAAGCCTACAGAGGGTAATCTTACATTGTAACAAATTTGAACAAAGACTGTCTTTCCCAGACAGCATTACTACAGGAGCTCCCCTAACCTTCCCTGAACTGACCCACAAATTCTAGGATTTCAGCTGATGCCAAACAGAATGACTGAGGACCACTCAGACACCTGTGCACTTCTGTCCCAACCTGTTGAGCCATTTGTTTCTGTCCGCAAAACTATATATACTGGTTATGCTTGTTATTTTTAATTATGTACTTCATCAAATATTTTGTTAATTGAAATATGACTACACAAAAAACATGTGTTTATGAAAACAGCTGAATACTTTGAAAAGGTTCAATAAGATGAACGGCTTTAAAATGGTTGCAGGGGCGCCTGGGTGGCGCAGTCGGTTGGGCGTCCGACTTCAGCCAGGTCACGATCTCGCGGTCCGTGAGTTCGAGCCCCGCGTCAGGCTCTGGGCTGATGGCTCGGAGCCTGGAGCCTGTTTCCGATTCTTTGTCTCCCTCTCTCTCTGCCCCTCCCCCGTTCATGCTCTGTCTCTCTCTGTCCCAAAAATAAATAAACGTTGAAAAAAAAAAATTTTTTTTTTAATAAAAATAAAAAAAAATAAAATAAAATGGTTGCAAAATAAATGAGGGGGGTGTAAATCACAAAAATCTAGGGTTTGATAATCAGTGTTTTCAAGTACTCCTTTTTTATTAATGTTTATTTATTTTTGAGAGAGAGAGTACAAGCAGGGAAGGGGCACACAGAGAGGGAGACACAGGATCTGAAGCAGGCTCCAGGCTCTTAGCTGTCAGCTTCTAAAAAGGAAACTCCTTTTAAGAGTTTCTTCTAGAAACTCCTTCTAAAAAGGAAACTGTGCAATTTTTCATGTTATCAAATAGTTGATCTACTCTTCCCATGTATCAAAGATTCAGAAATATATGCACATTTTAATGCTTAAAATGAAATGAAAGTATTTTAGATTAAAAAAAATTCCTTCTCAGGGCACTTGGGTGGCTCAGTTGGTTAAGTGTCACTCTCTTAATTTTGACTCAGGACATGATCTCATGGTTGGTGAGATCAAGCTCCACATTGAGCCCTGCGCTGACAGTGTGGAGCCTACTTGGGATTCTCTCCCTCTCTCCCTGCCCCTCCCCTGCTCATGCCTTCTCTATCAAAATAAATAAATAAACTTAAAAAAAACATCCCTTCTCTAGCCAATGTTTTTGAATAGTTAACCATTACACTCAGAAGACTGTTAGTATACCTAAATTCTGAATAGAAGCTGAGTATTTGAACATTATTATTTATTCATACAACTTTTGTACAATTTTATTTGGATTGACTGCCAAAGTACAGAAAATTCAGAAAAATAATAAAACACAATCAAGGCAAAGGGAAAATAAAGAGAAGCTATGAGTACGACTGAAACATAAAAAGCGTAAGAAGCATTAAAATGTTCATTTTCCAGACATGACCTATCTTTAAGCAATGATGTCCCAATAACCAAACAAAAAATGAAAACTATCTAATATAACTTTTCCAGTACTGATTACATAACAACAAACTCAGGGCTCAACAGAAATAAGTGTCCCAGGTAATGAGACATCTAAGTATTCCTGTTATGCTTCATAAAGGGACACTCTGCAATACAATAAATAATTCAAAAATTTATTGAAACTCCTACCATATGTTGAATACTAAGACTACAAAAGGGAATGTAAATGACAAAAATCCCTATCTTCAGGGAGCTTACTGTCTAGTGAGAGTTTCTCTCCAAAGTATCAGTAAATCTCCGTTATTTCCCCTGAATGCACACCAGTAACTGCTTCACAAAGTCTAGTTAGTAGAAACAACTCTATAAAGTAACTCATAATGCTTTCCAGGCACCCTGCTTAGGGTGATCTTATCCAAGGAGACAATTAAGGGACCCAGAAGAATCAACACACTGGTCAATACTTTGGTAAATCATACAAAAATAGTACTTTTTATATTCCAGTTACAAGAACTGAGAGGTAAAGTCAAGGTTATCATCTCTGCCAAGAACCTGAAGTACAGACAATCTTTCCTGTCAATTAAGACCAATCAACTTGTGGGGGCACCTGGGTGGCTCAGTCAGTTGAGTGTCTGACTTGGGCTCAGGTCATGATCTCACAGTTAGTGAGTTCAAGCCCCACATCAGGCTCTCCGCTGTCAGCATGGAGCCTGCTTCCAATTCTCTGTCCCCTCCTCTCTCTGCCCTCCCCAACCTGTGTGCGTGCGCATGCTTTCTCTCTCCCTCAAAAAACAAACTTAAAAAAAAAGAAAGAAAAAAAAAGACAATCAACCTGTGTTGACCAACCAAATCGAAAAAAAGGCTGATAACTTCTTCTTTTTTTTTTTTTTAATGTTTATTTATTTTTGAGACAGAGAGAGACAGAGCATGAACAGGGGAGGGTCAGAGAGAGGGGGACACAGAATCTGAAACAGGCTCCAGGCTCTGAGCTGTCAGCACAGAGCCCGACGCGAGGCTTGAACCCACGGACCGCGAGATCATGACCTGAGCCGAAGTCGGCCGCTTAACCGACTGAGCCACCCAGGCGCCCCAAAGGCTGATAACTTCTTATGAAGGCTTAATTACAGACCAAAACCTTGGCTAGAACAGTCACTTAGCCTTTGCAGAGAGACATGTTAGCCTGAAGGAGTAATCTCCAACAAAGTCAAGATCAACACAGTTGAAACCTCAAGGTGTCCTGGCATGGAGCATGCCCATAATACCCTACTATGGAATTTTTAAACTAGCTGTTTCAAACTGTCCTGTATTAAAAAAAAATCCCCATAACACACTCAGAATATGTAAATTTTTGAGAGAGAGTGCATGCACATGGAGGGGCAGAGGCAGAGAGAGAATCTTAAGCAGGCTCCACAACAGCAAAGAGCCTGACACAAGGCTCGATCTCTTGACCCTGAGATGATGACCTGAGTCCAAGTCAAGAGTCAGACGCTTAACCGACAGAGCCACCACCCAGGCATCCCCAGAATATGTAATATTTAAGCAGTGTAAATTTACTTTAAAAATACACCTCAGTGCTAACTAAATGAAATAATCCACTTTAATGGATTGCTGAAATGAATGGAAACCATCTACCAAAAATAAAGGTGTGCATTTCTACAGTAGTGATGCTGTTGTTTTTACCAGTAATTAGATAATAAGAGCTGTTATCTACTGAGGTGATTCCTCGTGACAGTTAAAATTTTAACATATAAGAATACTAACTTTCCAGCTCTCCATAGTAGAGTAGCATGCACGTAACTCCTAAGAAGTGGTGACAAAGTGGCAATAATCATTACTGCAAGTTAAACAGGCAGAAAAATGACCAAACTATGTCCTAGTCTCTCCCATTTCAAAATCATCTTATTTGTCAAGATTCTGCTAACAAAACATGTCACTTGTGATGGTGTTAAGGTAATGACAACAAAATCCTATACTGAGTTCCTCTCCACGAAGTCTCTGATGGTTGTGTGAACAGTAATGTTTACATAAATACAGGAGTGATAACAATGGCTAAAAAATAATTATTTTCAAGCATGACAGCACGGATGAGCAGAGAAGGCTCCTATTTGGTAGGAGAGTTTCTAGAAGGTAAATTAGCTACAAGGTCCTCTCTTTCAGAAGAATGCTGTGGCTTAGAGGTGTTTCTCCTAATGGGCTCCATTGTACTTTCAATAAGACAATCCCTGTTTTGAGAAGAAACCTATTCTTTTCTTCTCCTCCACTATACCCCCGTAAAAGAGAAGAAAAATACCAGTTTGGTAACAAACAGCATTTAAGATTGTTAACTAGAGATGGAAACAATTATCATGCTGGTGTATTTTATGCAGAGTAAGAATTACTACTGGGGACTGACTGTTTTAATATTTATTGTGCAAGCATGGCCCAGCAGGCTGCAGGCTTCCTTCTTCCCCCATCAGATACCTCCCTTTAAAAACTGTTCATCAACCAAGTTCCCAAGAGACTCTGGAATATAACAGGATACAGCCAGCACAGAAGAGAAAGAAAGTCCCCATCATCTACTGATTACAGACATCTATATAAAGAAAATGCCCAATGAACTCTTCTTTTTCTTCTTCTTCCCCTCTCCACCCCCCCTTTTCTGGTCTGTAATTGAACTTCCTAAACTAATGTGCGGATAATTTTTCTACCTAATGTCAGATAGTACCTAGGGCCTGACTGACACTCAATAAATGGCATTATTAATAGTAATAATATATGCTACATAGTGCCAAGCACACAGAGCCCAATAAATCTTAAATGACAATAATGAAGGAATATGATTAGCTAATGAATGATTATAAAATGCTTTGCAAATGTAAAGTGCTACACAGACATAACAATTATAAACCACTGTGTTAAGAGCAACAGAAAGGAAATGAGGGAGGATAGGAAGGAGACACTTAAATGAGCACAACTCGTAGCTGTGGTTGAGCCCCTGCCAGTTACAACACTCACATTCCTCCAATGGTAACGGTGGCACATGTCCGCTCTGAAAAGGCAGGCACCGTCTCTGTGGCTGGGCTGGCTGGTCTAATGTAGTCCACAGTCACATTGACCTGAAAACAGAGAAGCAAGGGAGTTAAGGTTGAGAGTTTGCAACACAGCTCACTAGCAGTCAGGTGGGCCTGTCCAGTTGTCAAGGATCACCTCACTCAGTTTTTCTGGGATTAACATTTTAAAAAATAACAATTAAAAGATAGCTGAACCACAGGCTGGGAGAAAATATCTGCAAAAGTCTTTATCTGACAGAGGACTGTGAAACAAGATATGCAAAGAAGTCTTAAAATTCAACAGTGAGAAAATGGAACAACCTGATTTAAAAATGGGCCTAAGACCTGGATATCTCACCAAAGACCTTCAGAAGGCAACGATGCTCTACATCACCTATCACTCGGGGAATACAAATCACAACACTGAAGAGCTAGAGCTACATCAGGACTGCCAAAATCCGAACACTGACAACAAATGCCGGTGTGGCTGTGGAGGAGCAGAAGTTCTCATTCATGGTTAATGGGGATGCGAAACAGCACAGCTACTTTGAAAGGCAGTTTGGTGGTTTCTCACAAAACTAAACATATTTTACCATATGTTCCAACTATCACACGCCTTGGTATTTATCCAAATAAGCTGCAACTTATGTTCATGCAAAAACCTGCATAAGCATGTTTATAGCATCTTTACTCATAACTGCCAAAATTTGGAAGCAACTAAGGTGTCCTTCAGTAGATGAATATATAAATTAACTGTGGTACATCCAGATAAAGGAGTATTATTCGGCACTAAAAAGAAAGGAGCTATCGTGGTATGAAAAGACATAGTGGAATCTTAAATGCATATTACTAAGAGAAAGAAGCTAACCTGAAAAAAGCTACATATCATATGGTTCCAACTATGTGACATTCTGGAAAAGGCAAAATGATAAAGACAGTGAGATCAGAGGTTGCCAGGGGATAGGGGGAAGAGACAGGGAAAAACAGGAAAGGCACAAGGGGATTTTTAGGGCAGTGAAACTATTCTGCATCATACAATAGTGATAGATACATACCATTATACCTTTCTCAAAATCCATGGAACGTGGAATACTGAGAGTGAACCCTAAAGTTAAAATACGGTCTTTAGCTGATGATGTATCAATGTAGGTTCATCAGTTGTAACAAATGTACCACTTTGGTGGGGGATAATGATAGTGGGGAAGGCTGTGTAGAGGTAGGGCATATATATGAACGCTCCGTACCTTCTATTTTGCTATGAACTTAAAACTGCTCTAAAAATTTAAAAAAAAAAAAAAAGGTTAACACCAAAAGAGAAAGTCAAATGGCAAAACATTTAAGGTCCCACGGAAGTTACACTTGACAGAGAAGAGGTTGGCCATATTCCTGCAGGACTCCTAGATAACATTATGTAAAACAGTTCTTTAACCTTTTCAACACCCCTGATGATCTGCTTTTTTTTTAATATGAAATGTCTCTACAGAAAAACTGCACATAATTTCAGTCTACCATAACTACTCTAGAACCAAGTTAAGAAACATTAAGGAGAACAAACAAGATGACAATCACAAGGATGCTTGGGACTGGTATCACTGCATGTAAATAAAATGACACAGCTAACTACACTCAGTACCAAGAGCTGCAGTTAGGAAGTTTTGAGGGGGAAGGCTTGAAGGGACCAGAAAATTTTTTTAATTTTGAAAAAAAGATATGCATACAAACAGTTTAGGGTGGCCCCACATTCCATCCGACACCTCTACCTTCAGCCGGGCATGGCACATAAGGCCACAATGTCAGGACCCAACAGGGAGCTGGGAGCGCCAGTGGAGGCAGGTGCAGAAGGTGAGGACAATGGCAGAAATATGCTGCCATTAACTCCACCTTGGACCAGATCCAACTCCTGTCTGGACCACCTGGAGGAGAAGGACCACCTCGACAGCTGCCTCCAGGAGCTACCTGAGTCCATCTGGCAGACACGCCCTGAGTTCCAGACACAACTCGGGTAGGCTCCTGGCAATGTCAGTCCCTCGGCCCTGGGAGCCCCCACGCAAACCCAGCCCTGCCTCCTTGGACTAAGCTCTGGCCTGGGCACTCACCACCTGGCTTAGATACTCCTTTAAGGGCTTTCAGGCCCGCTGGTGGGTCTACCTGCCTGAGCCACTCCCCACCACCTGACATCCCTTCCTGGGGTCAGGTGTGGGCCTGCTACCCACATGCCTTGCCTGCCTGCCTGACCAATTCCAGGGCACTCCCCACTCTGTCCAGGCCAGGTCTTGAGTGTCCTCATTAAATGAGTCTCCAACACCAAAAAAGTGAACAAACACAACAAAGAGATTAGGAAGCTAGGAACCTAAAATGAGAAAGTTGTTTAATCCTAATAGACAATATATGGATACAGACACACCGAGCAATGATCTTTCTTTATGAAAACTTTTAAGAAGAAGAAACAAGTATGTGGTGTCCTTTAACAAACATACAGGGTCTGGTTTATAGAATTAAGATATATACCTGGTTTTGTCCATGGCCAAGGTTTACACATCTGCACCGAAAATACATTGGATCAAGCATCCTGAAGCCATCCTCACAGTCAGAAAGTCCAGAATCTTGTTTTCTAAACATGTCTTTAGTTCTCACTGATCAGCTCGAAGACAGCATATTGCATAGACCTCAAGTTCAGCTCAGTGCTGGTGAGCACCATTAAAATCCTTTCAATCTGTCTGTTCCTCAAAAACTCATTTTAAAAATGAATACGGAAATTTTGAAAAGGACAGCTGCCTCAAAATTCGGACTGTCAGATCACTCACTTGAATGCTCCATCTAATAACGGTTTAAAAGCAACAGGGAGCCCTACTGGAGAGAAAGCCAATTAAGGGCTGAAGGTAAGGTAAATCTTTCTTATGAGAAGTGCTGTCATAATACAACAACAGAGACAAGAAGAAGATATATAGAAGACTCCTAAAGTCAGTTGTATACACTGGAATTACTTCTAGGTCTCATCAACTTGTCGAAAGCTAAGGAGACAGGTAAATGTGAGGGATATGATCAGACGGGGGCAGGGCTGGATGGGTTCTAACAACTAGTACCTCCAACAAAGAGGGGTTTTTTTGTTTTTTGTTTTTCCCAACAAAGAGGTTTTAATAGTTTCCCTGTATGCAGCTGGTGAGAGTTAATACAGGCCAAGGACAAGCCAAGGAATGACAGGCGCTACAAAAATTCATCCAGAAGGCCATATGAGTAATGCTGATGATGTTGGGCGAGGGGGGGACAGACGGGGGGGAGGGGGGTTAAGGTAATGATAATAAACAAAAACGAACACCTGACCATCTTCCAATTCAGAAGGCCAAAAGGCACCCTATCCCAAAAACAGTCTTTCAGGAAAATTAAGTGGGAAGACCAAACAAAACTTTAATCCTCAATAACCTAAAGAATTAATAATTATATTCATCTCCCAATTTTTTCCTTTATCTAGAAAAAGAACTGAAAATATGAGATTAAACAGCTCATTGGGGAAGCAACATTATTAAAGTAAATCTCAAATACAAATGAAGCCCTGAGAACAGCCCACAGCCAAGACACATACCTGCAGGCAGCTATCACAAACCAAGATTTAAAGTCAATGTGTAATTAGCATTTATGTCCCTCTCCTGTGGATACCGAGATCTATTTCTCTACCTTGGAGCCATCTCTAGATACTCATCACTGACTTGTCAATCACTTGAAAAAGAGCCACAATTTCAACAGTTTCAATCAAAATTGTAAATCTTAGCAAGGTCTTTAACTGAATAAAAGATAACCTGAGTTTTGTGCTTGTGGGTTGAGTACATACGGAACAGCAGGAGTTAAAAAGTAGCAGGTGAATGCAGACACGTTCCTCATTTTTCAAGCGAAGGTACTCCTAGAATGTTTAGTATACAAGTATTTTACATGTTCCTAACACAAAGGGCCTGATCTCTGATCTTGGAGCAATGACTCCAAGGAGCCCTAGGCTCTTGCTTGGTTCTGTTATAAAAGAGTCCCATCCCATCTTTGGGTCCCCCTTTTTCACCTGGAAAATTAAACCACTGGGTTAGAACTCTAGAGTATCACTCAACTCTCGGATTTCAAAAGATAACTTAGCCAGTTATGGTGTATACTATGGTGTTTTCTTGGACCTTTGTAATTCCTACCTTACCTTTACTACAGTAAACTGGAACACATAGATTGTAAGCTCCAGGAGAAGGCAGGCCATGCCTTTTACTAAAACTGTTGTTACAGGGCCTGTACAGTGGCTGGAGGGCATACTGTAAACAAACATCTGTTGTGTGAATGGATATATGTAGTCAGGAGCCCTTTCAGACAGAAAATTCTAAAGAACACCTTTGAAATGAGAAGGTTCAGTTTTGAGGACCACTTTGTCAAGTTGTTGACCTTTCTGGGGTTTTATATAACAAATTGCCTGGGTGGCTCAGTCGGTTAAGTGTTCGACTTCGGCTCAAGTCATGATCTCATGGTTTGTGGGTTCGAGCCCCGCATCTGGTTCTGTGCTGACAACTCAGAGCCTGGGGCCTGCTTTGGATTCTGTGCCCCCTCTTTCTCTCTGCTTCTTCCCCACTCGTGCTCTGTCTTTCGCCCCCTCTCAAAAATAAACATTAAAAAAAAATTTTTTTAATAAAAAAACAAAACGTGGGGGAGAAGAGTATTTTGAAATCGGATGAAGCTTTAATCACAGCCCCTCCTCTAACAGGTTAAGTAAGCAAAATACATGTAGTTTCCCATATTATTGGTTTCTCAAAGATGTTTTCAAAGAAAAGCAGGTAATCTAATTTGATTCATCCTTAGTCCATTAGATTGTGGAATTTTCCTTCAAAGGAATTTCAAGGACCTTTCAGAGGAATGAAGATGAAAACTTAAGACGAAATTTAAATCACAACCTTATAAAGTATGGAAGTAATTTAGTTCAACAGAATAGCTTTGGGCCACACCTAAAGAATTCTGAGGATCTATGGATGTGTATTCTTCATACATCTGATCTCTAAAAAAATCAAATTACCAAAGACCTTCACAGGCCTTATGATGGTGATAATGAAATGACAAAATGACAAAATCTGAACTATGTATAAAGGATAAAGAAGGGAGAAAAACAACTGCATATCTACAACATTTCGAGGTCACAGACTGAGTTTAGTATTAATATAAGGCTGTTATATAAGGCTCTTTTGCATAATTACCATATAATCCCGCCCACTATTCCACACAGCCAATCATAAATTCACAAAGAGCCATAATAAATACCCTGCCTCTGGAAATAAGCTCTTAAATGACCCATCACTCTCATGACAGAATTTCCAGGTAGTTATGAAAAGCTTCTATGAACCCCAGAAAAGACAGTATCATCATCTGGGCAAGTCCAGCTGATGCACCTGGGAGAGAAAAGTAAGTAGAACACTATTTTGTACAGCTTAAATAGGAGCATGGACTCTGGAGTCACCAGGCTGCAAAGGTTTGGTTCCCAGCAATTCTACATAAGAGCTGTGTGAATTAAGATAAGTTACCTAACTTCTCTGTGCTTCAGTTTAACATGGATAACTCTGCCTACCTCACAGTTACAGGAAGAAATGCATTCGTATACACAAGGCATTTAGAACACGGCCGGATTCCGAGTAAGCTCTATGTGTCAGTTATTTTCAGATAAACACGTACTGATTTTCTTAGAGGAGAGCCTGGCACAAAGTAAGTGCTAAATAAGTGTATGTGAGATAAATAAATACATGAATACATACATATATGCATAAATAAGATGCATGTTGACTGAAATCATTAGACTACTGAAATCATTAGGTAGAAAGGCTCAATTAAATATACTTTTCTCCTTAAGGAGCCACAGCAAACAAGAATATGTACTTCATACATATTCATCCCAACTTAGAGATAAGTAGGGCTTATTTTAAAGAATGATACACTATTTTGTATTTATTTACACATTTTCCGGATTAATTTTGCAGGTACCAGTTATTGGAGATTTTATTTACCAAAGATAATTAAAGCAGAGTGTGGGGAATAATCTCAATTAATTAATAGGTTAACTAGAAGTATTTTGAGAGGATACTCCTTGCCTTACTACATTAGGAAGACAATGAACACAGAGATCAGTCTCCCTTTGCTCTGTATAAAACAGGACCTTCCACAACACTCATCAATATTTATATATTCTTAATCTTCTTTCCGTGCTAAAAACCACCTTATGTATTTATTGTAAAAATCTGATACACATATATTTTTAATTTTGAAACAAATTTTAATCACCCATTCACCTCAATATAGGATGAGCTTCAAAACAAATTGCTAAGGAGTCTCTAGGTCCTGCTTCTGGGCATGCTCTCGGCCTCCCGCCACCACCCCACCCCCAACCCCCAGCCAAGCTACTCAGAGACAAGTGCTTGTGGAGCCACTCAATCCTCATAAGAGGACATCAAACTAACCTCGTCCTAGACAGCACGAGGTCACAAGAAAAACAGTGAATCACAAATGAGAGCAACATATACACGTTCACATTTTCTAGTTAGCAACATCGAAAAAAGGAAAAATAGATGAAATTATGTTTAATATTTAACTAACACTGTACAAAACATCCTATCAACAAATAACCAATATGAAAAAGATATTGATATTATTTTCTTTCTTTGATATGAAGTCTTTGGAATCTGCTGTGTATTTTGCAGGTCCAGCACATCTCAATCAGGACCAGGTCCATTCAAGTGCTCGAGAGCCACCCAAGGCTCTTAAGTCGCCACACGGGACTGTGTGAGCCTATACTCTCCCTGAAGGCACAGCAGTCTTAAAGAGGCTAAGGCCTCGTTCCTCTATTATATAATCCTCCCTTTTGTGATTCTTTCTCAATTTTCTCCTGTGAGCTTCTGTTACATTTTATGAATCCCTGTAAACACTCTTAAACCAAATATGAACAAACATGGCATGAAAAACCAGATATAAAAATAAAATGTTTATCCTTCATTTTCTTTTAAAACTGTTACCCGACTAAACTAGAAAGCTTTAGAACTTTCAGTTCCTAAAAAAAATTTCAGGTGGGAGGATAAATTTGTAGAAAGGAAAAAAAAAAAAAAAACCCTTTAATTTATGACTATCATTGTGAAATCTGTTCTGTATTTGATGAGGGTACTTTTCGGCAACTTCTATCAATTCAATGGCTGAATTTTATTTATCCTCGATTTGCTAACATTAATTCTAGAATTCTTTACCCTAAGAGGTTGGAATTTATTCTAATGGATGGATGGTGCCTAGAAACTCAGGTTAAGGCAATAATCTACTTTTGTGATTAGTATTTCTGCTGAGTATTGATTACTAGAGAGAAAATGATCACTTGGTAGATGAGAACTATTTATTTTTATAACCACAATAAAAAGGCTGAAATTTGGGTCTCATTAGGACATCGCTGAGCTCTGATCTCTCTTAAAACAATTTTTACAAAAGGCCAAACTGGGAAACCTAAACAATTTACAGATATAATGACAAAAAATTATACATCTACACTGCAAAGATAAGGAAACAACAACCCTCCCTTCCTACCTCTCCAATCCAGCCTAGATGTACTGTGTAACACCCCCCTTTGAAATCACCGTAATTAGTTGTTAAGGCTGGTTGTTTATTCACATACATTCACGTGGCTCTCCTCCATCTACAATTACTCTTCCCAACTCCCCCCCACACACCCAGAGTCAGAACTATTGTGAGCATATTCCATTTTCATCAATGGAATGTTAACCTACAGTGCTTACAAACCTCTGTAAGCACAGAGTTGAGGAGCATTCTTATTTGATGTATTTCTGACAAAATGAACTCCTTACCCCCTACCACCTTGCTGGATAGGAAGATGCTTTTATCTATTCTGAGAGGAAAGGTAGAAATCCAGCTTAATACAGGGCCTGTGGAGAGGCTGAGAGTCTCTCCCGACATCAGGCATTCATTTAAGTGGACATCACTGCTTCCTGATAAGCATTCAGTTTGGCAAATATTTAATTAAAAGCATACACAGGCATGAGATCCACATGTACATGTGAAAACAATACATATAAGGACCCATTTGAGACTGGCAAAGATTACTAGAAGTAGTGATAACAACTTGACAACCATAGTATTCAAATGGTCTCAAAATATTCCTTAGTTTATGTGTGAGGTAAATAATGGGCACATATAAAAATCAGGAAAGTACAGTTTTGACAACTGAAAGTATTTCAAGTAAAACTGATGAGGATCACAGAGAAAAACAGACCACTATATGAATCGCACAGCTGCTAGTATTTTCATTAATCCTCTGAATCTTCAGTCCTTACAAGCAGGCAATATATGCAAAAAGTGTAATCAGTGTTTGCGCAAACGCTCCATCCTCTTACTCATTACCGTATCATCATAAAACTCACCCCCATACCTAACTAGAATGCCATCATATCCCTAACAAAGAACGCTAGGGCCCTAGAAGCAATACCGGAAACTGAACCTCGTGTCTCCGTAAGGCTCTTCTCACTCCTCATCAGAGCTACCATCTCCCACTGCTTTCGTCTGGAGGATGGAAGTCATGTGAGGGTCTTTTTCCTCCCCTGCACAAGTGTCAGTCACAGGCATTGGTGTCCAAAATTTCCAAGGTCAGCAGCAGTCAGGGAAAATTAAATCATTTTGTCCAGAATTCTCCCTGGAGGAGTTCCAGCCACACAACCAGCACAAATATACAGAGATATACAGTAGAATACACAGTGTCACTCAGTCTTTAAAACAAGAGCTGTACTAAAACCGAGAGGCTCAGGGATACGAAGAAAGAGGATTTGCTTAATGGCATCTGAAAAGAATTACTGGGGGAAAAGAGGATATTATTAAGACACGGATAAAAACAAAAGGTTACATTTTCCCTGCAAATATACGCCAGTCAATGAAGAAAATGTCTCCACTCACCAAAAGGCCGAACTGGAGAACCTAAGCAATAAAAGTGGGGGCTAACATATTCACTCTGTCAAGACTTCCAATAAATCCCTGTTGCTCTGGAGGCTGGGTGTTGCTTGGGTGAGCAAAGCCAGTACAGAAAAGCCATCCTGCGTTCACTACAGCTCAAAGCACACCCGTTTCTCCAGCATACCCATGAGCTGGCATTTAGGAGTCACTCAGACAAAGGGAAGACATATTCAGGTAAATTAACTAAAGCCCAAAGTTAGAATGGTGAATTGGACTAAAAGAAGTAAGTCATGACCTCCAAGGAGAATTATGAAGAAAAATATAATAATTCTTAAGGAATGCCTGCCAATGGCACAAAGAAAAATAGCCAAAGGATCCAGCTCTTCTGTATTTATATAAATTATTCTTGGTTTTGATGCTAAGAAAAGATTCCAAGATAGAAGTTAACATTCTAGGTCTTTTTCCTTTAGACACACCACCCTCTCCCTGTATTTCACAGAGAAAATAGAGGCCTACTAAATGAAACAAAGTTTCTTGATCAAAGGCACAGCGTGCGCAGAGCAATGACAACTGAGGTCAATGCCTGAAACTGCACACACAGTGATCAGAGACCATCCCGCATGGCGTCTGTGTCCACCTCCAAATTCAGGTCTCTCGATTTGTACTGTAGTCACTGTTTAAAAAAACAAAACAAAACAGTTTATATGCACACAGCCAACTCCCCAGCCCACAAACACAAATACATATTTAGAAACCAGGTGAACATAACAATGAATGATAAACCTAGGTTAAATGCATCATTTGCACACCTGACAGCCTAAACTCACGAAGCTAAGCTCTAGGCAGCTGTATAGACAAAGAAACCTCTGAGACTTCTATTTCCTCAGTCTCCACTGCTAACGTATCAAGAGACACGAAGGAGAAATATTGCTCAGGTGCCTCAAAAAATTAAAAACAGAATTACCATAAGAACCAGCAGTTCTACTTCCGGGTATATTATTCAATCAAAAAGAATTCAAAGCAGGGTCTCAGAGATATTTCTATCCCATGTTCACAGCAGCATTATTCACAATAACCAAAAAGCGGACGCAACCAAAATGTCCACTGACGACTGACTGGATAAACGAAATGTGGTATATACGTACAATGGGATATTATTCAGCCTTAAAAAGGAAGGGAATTCTGACACATGCTATTATTACTTGGAGGAACCTCAAGGACATTATACTAAGTGAAAAAAGCCAGTCACAAAAAGAAATATTGTATGGTTCCATTTAAATGGGATACGTAGAGTAGTCAAACTCAAAGAAACAAAGTAGAATGGTGGTTGCTAGGTCTAGAGGCAGAAGGGGATGGGGAGGTGTTGTTAAATGGGTACATAGTTTCAGCTTCGCATGATGAAAAGGTTCTGGAGTTTGGTAGTGTTGAGTATTGTCATGCAACCAAACAGTACACTTAAAAATGGTTACAATGATAAATTTTTTGTAATGCGCATTTTACCACAATTAAATGCGTATGGGGTGGGGTGGGGTGGGAGGGGGCTTAGGATTTTCTACTCAAACACATTCCATTAGACCGTAACTTAGCAGCATAAGCCAGGCAAAGGTCAGACAACTCCTATCTCAGACCTAGCTAACTCCAGAATCTCATTTCACATTCCCAGAAAACAGATGTTTACCCAAAGGCAATAATAATGAGAAGTTGTGTCCAATAATCCATTTAAATAAAGGAGAAGTCTCAGGTAGTCATGGACGACAAATTATTCCATGCTTCTTAGGACATAAAATACCTTTATGTATTTTCCTATTTTCTAAAAAGAAGAGCCAATTCAAGCTGCATGTCTAGGTACCACAAGTCTAACTAAATGTTACCTGCTTCACCATTTCTCAGAGGCAGTCACAGAGTAAGACAGAGTAATCTACAGCTCATTGACTTCCTATAAAATTGTCAAATAATTTTGGATGTGTTGTGCTTGGACACATTTCCTCCAGGAGGAATAGACCTCCCTTGGAGAACTGTCAACTGTACATCTAGACTTCCAGGGAATTTTCAATGTGCCCCACCACAATTTTTCTACCTCTGTCTAGTTCACCCGCTGAATCTAATCACTATTGCCCACGCTTTTATCTAATGAATCTTCAATTTTCATGTGCTTCACTAAGTGGTATTTTCCAACTACTGGCAGAAACCTAAATTGGTATATAACATCTCTGGAGGTCAAACTGACAACTGTACTAACACGTATTACAGAGATGTCCTTTGACCCAGCAATTCCACTTTTCGGAATTTAGTCTACAGTAACAAAGATGTATATACAAGTGCCCTGTCCTTTACATTCATGGTAGTTTAGCACAAACACATACTTAAAAGTTATGATCTAACCCTCACAGCAGCCCATCAGTTCCAAGTTGGTAGTGGCCATGGCTATTTTTTCCCTCAGTGTATTACCAGCACTTCTCAATAAATTTCCTATAGCTGTTGAAAACAAGGGAGATCTACATATTCTGCTTTGCAAACATGTCCAAATGAAAAAGCAAATGCTCACTGGAACATATAATACAATCCCATTTGGGGGAATTCAAGACACAGAAACAGAATCTGGAGGAATATACCTAACAAAGGTACAATTATAGGGTACTCCAGATTTTCACAGCACGAATGTCTAAGATTGAAATTTGTAAGGTACATTTGGAAGAGAAAAAAGAATATTAAATTTAAGAAAGCAAATGGCTAGTTGCAATTAAATATACAAAAGAAAATATGTACCTTTATTAACAGAAACAAACAACAAACTGGCCTGCTCATAACCGGATACACTTCAATGCTGAATATCTATTACATCACACTAGTTCCCAGGCTGAGGCCAGAGTCACCGTTCAGTAGCGTCTGCCAACCAATAAGAATTATACAGGGCAGGCTAAACACTATTAGGAGGACACAATCATGAGGGCTTCCGGGTGCCCAGTGGTGTCCTGTTTCCATGGCAGGTGGGCATCACTATCTGCAAATGAACTGCCAACCTCACTGTGAGCTGATAATGATGCTGCAGCCACCACCTGCCTGCCATATGCTTTCTCTACTTGTCACGTAACAAGAAACTGCATTTGGGCATGCTGATCACTGACAAGTCTGATACTACTGGTTGATATCATACCTAACTACCGCCCTCCATATAGCTGAGGAATAGTGGATGAAAGATACAAAATCGTACTCTGCCAACTGACCATTCACTAAGCCCCAGTATTTTTGCAGAAGGCTAACCTGCTATTCTTTCTTTAGTTCTAAGGCCAAGAGCTACTTCTGTCTGAACGGCTATGCCCCATCCCCAATTCACGTCCTGATCCTATTTCCCATTGGTAAAGCAGACAAGGAGCACAGACTTCCCACTGCAACAAACTGAATTCATTTCCTAAATCGTCACAGTACCGTCAATGAAAACTGATGTCAGCCCATGGGGTTTCCTGTTTTAGTATAATGTCTTGCATAGATTAGCGAAGGCTGTGACATCATGAGCCAACAATTGGTGGTAATGGAACACCGTCTCATAGCAGCAAATAATCTGAAGATAATAAAATATGGTAAAATATGTTCAGTATACCAATAAACTGCCTCGAGTCACTGCCCTATTATACCTTTAACTCCTACATTCATGTCTATAACAGAAAATCTCAAAGTATAAAGCTTGTTATCTACACCTAGGCAACAATCTAGTAACTAGTCTCCAAAAAGGACAGCCAGAGATTTTCAAAACCAAGTTTAGCTGAAAGATAGTGAACATACCAAAATGAATGGAATCAATCACACATTAACCAAATGTCAAACTTAAAAGTGATTATCCAACAGCACTTTCCATGAATTATCAAGTCGTTGCACAAGTATATATTTCCATTAATGAGGGGACTCCTCATACATTTCAGCTGCCTCCCTTACCATCCATCCACTACTTAACTCATTGTATAAAATGCCAACCAGCAAGAGCATCAAGAAACAAATACCAAGTGTTCCTTGTCATTCATTCATCAGCCATTCCACCAACATGCAGAGGTACCTTCTCATCTTTGAGACAGTATACCGATGTAGTGGGTTTTGGTATATTCACAACGCTGTGCAGCCATCACCATTATCTAACTCCAGGACACTTTCATCACGAAAAAAGAAACCCTTTATCCATTAAGCAGCCACTCCCAATTCACTCCTTTCCCCTAGCTCCTGGGAACCATTAATCTACTGTCTCCTTGAGTTTGTCTTTTCTGGACATTTCATATAAATGGAAAACGTACAGTAAATGGTCTTCTGTGTCTTACTTCTTTCACATGGTATAATGCGTTTAATGATTATCCAGGTTGTTCTCTGTCAGTACTTGATGTCTTTTTATGACAGAGTAGATGTACTGTGTGTGTATACCCATTTTGTTTGTCCATGAAGATACACATTTGAGACTGCAGCTATAAAAACAGAAAGTGCATTGAGAACCACTCTAATAAGATTTTATTATGATAGCAATAATCTTAGTTTTTATACCACCATGAAATGGCTTGAGAATCAGTTGAGAGACTAACTGATGCCATTAGCAGAAGACTTATCATTAACCAAAACAGCTAAGGCATCAGAATCAAAACGTATAAGAGAACTATTTTAATTTCCTAACCCATTCACTTCAGAACCTCAACCAAATCCATCTTTTTAAAAAAAGCCACTCTTTCGTCAGGGCGCTTGGGTGGCTCAATTTAGTGTCGGACTCTTGATATCAGCTCAGGTCGTGATCTCACCGTTTGCAAGATCAAGTCCTGTGTCAGGTTCTGTGCTGACAGTGTGGAGCCTGCTTGGGATTCTCTCTCCCTCTCTGTGACCCTCCCCTGCATGCTCTTTCTCTTTCAAAATAAACAAACACTTTTTAAAAAGGAAAAAAAAAAAAGAAATCTTTTGGTGACTAAGTCTCAGGGGATGGTCCAAATGATCAACCAATCAAACAGCCACTTCAGAGGAAAGCAAACTTCCTCACAACAGGTCATTTGCTCAGGACAAACAGTATAACACCACTGTTTAGGATGCCAAAAGATTCTTCCAAAAATTACAATCCCTACAGCTTTTATGTGCTTCTACTTTCCTTGCATACACTCAACTCACTTGAAATGAACTGGACTATAATTCAGGATTCAGGACTCTTACATTTTCATTATTTAGCCTGTTTGCCCACATCCTTGGTATACATAGCAATGCATTTCTCCCTGATGTGTCACGTGTGGCAAATTCTAAATGATGCTCTTCCTATCAGCTGACCCAATGCCTCTCCTGCCTCTACCTCTAAGAGTCCACAGCAGAAAAACTAGTAACAAATTCTTCCTAGCATAGTAGTACAGGAATAAACAGAAAGACCCAATGAACTTTCCTCCATAGTTTTGTATGGGAAGACTTTTTGTTCTTGTGCTACTAAAGAAGTCTCTGGGAATGCAAGCTGGTGCAGCCACTCTGGAAAACAGTATGGAGGTTTCTAAAAAAACTAAAAATAGAACTACCCTACAACCCAGCAATTGCACTACTAGGCATTTATCCATGGGATACAGGTGTGCTGTTTCGAAGGGACACATGCACCCCCATGTTTATAGCAGCACTATCAACAATAGCCAAAGTATGGAAAGAGACCAAATGTCCATTGACGGATGAATGGATAAAGAAAATGTGGTTTATATATACAATGGAGTATTACTTGGCAATCAAAAAGAATGAAATCTTGCCATTTGCAACTACGTGGATGGAACTGGAGGGTATTATGCTAAGTGAGATTAGTTAGTCAGAGAAAGACAAACATCATATGACTTCACTCCTATGAGGACATGAAGAGACAAAACAGATGAACATAAGGGAAAGGAAGCAAAACTAATATAAAAACAGGGAGGGGGACAAAACATAAGAGACTCATAAATATGGAGAACTGAGGGTTGCTGGAGGGGTTGTGGGAGGGGGGATGGGCTAAATGGGTAAAGGGCACTAAGGAATCTACTCCTGAAATCATTGTTGCACTATATGCTAACTAATTTGAATGTAAATTAAAAAAAAATTAAAAGAAAAGAAAAAGAAAAGTCTCTATCTCTCCGTCCATGAGATGTCATCCCAAGAACAGGACAGTTGGTTTACTCATTAGATAATTTTTTGAGCTATAAATTAATCTGATCATTGAAAGACCAGCCTAAGAAGGCAGTGATATTTTAAAATATGCTGCCAAATAAAGAATTACCACATAAATTATAGACAACTCCATGGGAAATAAGAACAAAGCCAAAACTTTGAGCCACTCCTGACAGGACCACCAAGATGACAGAACAATACCAACCTCCAAACACTAGAAAACCAGCAATTGAAGTTTCCACCTATCAACAAGACTTTACTGCAACCACTGGCCAAGACCTTCGTGCAAACTAAACTACAGGGAGACTTTTCAAACAATCTCAAAACGATCATCTAAAGTCCAATCACTTAAAGTGTACTTTTGAACAACCAATAGGTGTAGGAAAAAGAAATCAAACTTACTATATTAGAAAAAGAGCAAGTGAAACTCCATATATTTTTATGTGTGTACACAAGCATATACATACACACGAAATCAAACCAAAGAGAAATGCATTAAATAGATTAAAGAACCACACTAAAATTTCAGATTAATTAAGTGCTGAAATAGAGAGGATTGGTCCATAGTATGCTGTCTCTATTTTCTCTGTAAAAGATAAGCCAATATGCATAGGCATGTTTAAATTAAGAGATTCATTTACAAGTAGAATCTGCATTAAAAAAAAAGGGTTATAATTGATAGAAGGCTATAAATTGAGATGCTGTCTCATATCGAATAAAATGAGTATTCTTAGTGACATCTGCTAAAATTCCTGCAAGTAATCATCACGATAGACATGATACAGCAATTAAATCGATAAAATATTCAATGATAACTATGGGGTACAAAAACCAAAAAAAAAAAAAAATCCCAAAGTTAGTAAGAAATAGTAGGCATATTTGAGATACTCTGATCTGGAGCAAACAGAAAGCAGAACAGAGAAGAATTAACTGAAGTTGATCTAATAAGCAACTCCCAAATCTAAAAAGAATGAATAAAACCAACTTTTAATAATTCCACTATATATTAGTGATCAATTGACACCTATAACTGAGAACCACTCCCCCTTCACTTTTGCTTCCCTTGAACATTGGGAGAATATTTTGTCCAACTGCTCAGAGGAGGTTGGACAGTAGAGCAGGAGGAAGCTACAATAACATCAACAACCATGACAATTACTCAGGTTAAATAACATGTCCCCAAATCATGCAAGGGCAGCTTTCTACAATACAAAACGGCCAAAGCAGGGGCCTGGCTGGCTCAGTTGGTGGCGCATGTAACTCTTGATCTTGGGGTTGTGAGTTCGAGCCCCAAGTTGGGTGTAGAGATTACTTAAAAATAAAATCTTCCCCTGGCCAAAGAAATCAAAATAGCGAAGTCATACAATCGGGAATTAGGCTAGCTTACGGAGAGTGGAAATAGAACATTATCTGTATAATAAGTTACTTTAAAAAAAATTATTAAGATTAATGTTATATAAAGATTTCATTTTTAAATTCTAACAATTAGTTGATTGAGATTTGAAGGGATAAAGTAAATGAATGCCATTTAAAATCATTTAAAATCAGAATGAAAGGGACTGCAGTATTCCCTAGGGCAAACACATACCACTATACAAGAGAAAGCAGATTCAGTGGACTTATGTGAATCCCCCACATTTGAACAGCAATTCAATGCAAGAGTTATGACTAGATCCTAAATATCAGAGCAAATAAAATCTGAAAGTATAAGAACAGTAATCCACAGTAAAATGAAGTCATTTCAGTAAATTAAGTCTTATATGCCTAGAGAGAATTACAGTCTAGGAGAGCTAGCCCAAAAATCTTCCAAGTCTGAGTCATTTAAGAAGCTACTCTTAAAATAAATGGATGATACAATGCAGGTGGCTGAAAGGTAGTTCATGAGATGGCTGAGAGAGGCCTCCAGCTTGTTACTGACTCTGGCTCTTCCAATAGCACCCATTTACAGCTATCCCCACTAATCTATAATACAAGCAAATCAAAAATAAAACTACAAGATTACTTTGTTGCTATGTTACTTTTAAATAATGAAGAGGATAATGGAAGGTCAAAAAATTGAGCAAGGTTAAAAGAAATCCAAGGAAAAAAGGGACTAAAATTCATATTTACCATTAGAGAATTACAGTCTCGGGAAACATACAAGGTTGAATTTCTGAATGAGATAAAACGCACAGGGCTGAAGGGATGGGAAGCTATTACACTTCTTAAATGACCAAATCCTATCTAAAAATAGCACCTACCACCATGGATTAACAGAATGGAATAACTCTTTTAAACTTTAGATACTCCCAGATGAGGAAGTCTGTGAATCTGTAAGCTCAGTGAATCTATTTAATTCTACCATATGGTATGACCTATTTATTAAAACAAAATAAAAATCATACTGTCATAGGTAAAATAAATAAATAAATAAATAAATAAATAAATAAGGTGAACAAATTGGTGTAATAAATTATCATACAACCATGGAATAAAATGACAGTCATTGAAATTATTACATTAAAAGTTCATTGAAGGATGTGGGGAGATGTTCAGGTTACAGTGTAAATTGAAAAAGAATGAGGCCATATAGTTTGATTCTGGTAGAAACAGAAGTTAAAGAAAAAATACCCCAAAATGTTAACAGTAATTTGAAATGATTTTATTTTTCCTTCATATTTCCCAAATTTATAATGAACATATTATATGTTCATTATATGAACTGCTTTTATAACCAGGAAAAAAAAATAACCATAGAAGAAAAACAAGAAATCATCATAAAGTATAATCTAAGGTAGCATTAGGGACATTCCTGAAAGCAGTAACCTGTGTGTCACTGATAACGGAGGAGACTAAATTCGCTGTCTCTACGTAAGTCTTCGCAAGGCTTGTAATCAACTGACCAATTTTTATTACTGACCAATTTTTATTCAGCATTCATATGCTCCTACTTCCTTATTTTCAAAAATAACTTACAAATCAATGGTAACTGTATAACGTTCCTCCCAAACACGGGTAAAAAATCTGGCAAATCACAACCGAAGATGGAAGTCACCGGGGTTATTCACAAAAAAGTTCAAGATTAGAGGTTTGCAAAGCTTTCAAAGTTGAGAACTAAAGGAACAGGATGATAAACAGTAGCAAGATGTCAGAACCACCCAAAATGAAGACACTCCATTCCGCAATCATTTTTTAATGCAAACTTAAATAAAAATGGTGGCGCCTGGGTGGCTCAGTTGGTTAAGCATCTGACTTCCACTCAGGTCATAATCTCACAGTTTTTTGAGTTCGAGCCCCGTGTCGGGCTCTGTGCTGACAGCTCGGAGCCTGGAGCCTGCTTCAGATTCTGTGTCTCCCTCTCTCTCTGCTCCTCCCCTGCTGGCACCTGGTCTGTCTCTCTCTCTCACTCAAAAAAGAAAGAAAGAAAGAAAGAAAGAAAGAAAGAAAGAAAGAAAGAGAAAAAGGAAGGAAGGAAGGAAGGAAGGAAGGAAGGAAGGAGGGAAGAAAGAAGGGATTTGTATCTGTGGAAATTGCAAAGGAATCCTTCCTCTTTTCCTAGCAGTGGGAATGCTAGCTCTACCACAATGACGACAAAAACAGGTGAAGTGATTAACACAGTGAAAATGAATGAAATCAGAATTCACATTCCAGGCTATCTGGCCAAAGGGACTCAATCCTAAACCTGAGTTGGTTTAGCCCTTAAAATAGGCTTATGAAGTTTCAGGTAACATGAAGGCCATCACTGAGGTGGCCTCGGACACTTGTTCTGTGTCCAATGACCGAGGAGAGAAATAGGTTTAATTACATGAGGGAATTTGGCTTAGATGTTTACAAAAACAAAACAAAACCTCACTACTTTTTTTAATGAAGTTTTCTTATAACTGCCTTTCTATGACAGATTCAAAGTGGCAATTTTCCTGCAATGATAAATGACAACAGGGCTGAGGATGTACAGAAGATCTGGTCATTTATTTCAATCAAACGTTTGGTTATTATGCACTAAACAGTAAAAAAGGACACCATTTAGAATCAATGGAAACGAAAGTAACAGTATGGAAAAATTACACTATGACACCGTATCTGTATAGCCAGTTTGCCTACATTTAAAAAAATAATAAAATAAAGCAGCATTTGTACTTCATTTTCCATATGTAGCACCAGTAAATCCTCAGTTGCTTAAGTGTTGACTAAAGATATGCACGACCAGGGGCGCCTGGGTGGCTCAGTCGGTTGGGCGTCCGACTTCGGCTCAGGTCATGATCTCGCGGTCCGTGAGTTCGAGCCCCGTGTCGGGCTCTGTGCTGACAGCCCAGAGCCTGGAGCCTGTTTCAGATTCTGTGTCTCCCTCTCTCTCTGACCTTCCCCCATTCATGCTCTGTCTCTCTCTGTCTCAAAGATGAATAAACGTTAAAAAATATTAAAAAAAAAAAAAAAGATGCACGACCAAAAATCATCACTCTATAATACAAATCTTAAGAGAACTCTCACTTGAAGCATCAGGTGCGGTACTTTAAACAAAAGGTACTGCCTATGGAATTAGAAATAAACGCTTCACAGCATTACTTCAAATTTAATGAGTATCTGAATTAACTACTCTTCAAGTTAACAGTCCAGCTTTTAAAAGAAAAAGTGTCAAATCTTTTAAAAGAAAAAGTGTCAAATAAATAATATTTTGAAATACTGACTTAATTAATTGAGCTTTCGTTTGGAGGGCGGAAAGGCAGGGTATCCAACATTTAGTTCTAATGATCAAACGGTATGGTTGAATAGGTAAGTTTAGAAGGAGACTTCTCAATTTTTAGCTTCAAGTGTGGGATTTCAGAAAGAAGGGGGTGGGGGGATTTGCTGGATGGGGCATACTTGTCTCTTTATTTCCCTTCCTTTGGGTCACAGTAAATTAAATTCTCATCAGAGCTCCTGCCAGTTCCCATGGGAACTCTATCAGGCTGTGAAAAACATACCAGAATTCTCAGAAAAGAAGGAAACAGCACGTAAAGTTCTCTCCAAGCTCTTGCTTACCCACGCCCACTCCCACTTCCTCACTAAGTCAGGCACCCAAGTCAGGGCCAACCCAGTCAAGGGCCAAAGAGCACCTAGGCTCAAAAAGACAATCTTTTTTTTTTTTTTTAAATTTTTTTTTTTCAACATTTTTTATTTATTTTTGGGACAGAGAGAGACAGAGCATGAACGGGGGAGGGGCAGAGAGAGAGGGAGACACAGAATCGGAAACAGGCTCCAGGCTCCGAGCCATCAGCCCAGAGCCCGACGCGGGGCTCGAACTCACGGACCGCGAGATCGCGACCTGGCTGAAGTCGGACGCCCAACCGACTGCGCCACCCAGGCGCCCCTCAAAAAGACAATCTTAAGAAGAAGGGCAAGCAATAGACTTTAAACTTGTTAGACTGGCTTTGAAGGCAACAGGGCCCTAAGCAAAAGAGAATGCTGGCTGCTGTTTCTCATAAAAATTCACTCTCTATTCCTCCCCACTTTCCCACGTGTTGCCTTTTCAGTTGCCCCTCTCTCTAGCTCTCAATCAACCTTATCAAGACAGAGACTAGAACCAGTTCGTTGTGGTCGTCATATTATATACTGCTCCCTGTTCTTAATTTTCCTAAGCCCTGACTCAGTAGTTTGCAATTATCGATTGAGTTCTGATGATATGCCAAACATTGTACCTAATGCTTCACATATAGTACCTCACTTAATGCTCATGACAGGTCTGTGTTAGGCAATGCTACCCCAGAGATTCAAACCCATGTCTGTTTGGTTCCAAAGTCCATATGCTAAACCACTACAAATAGCCAACATTAAGATATTGATTAAAACATTCACTTGATATTAAATGACAAAAGTATCTCAGGTAGAAGTCTAAGGACACAGGGAAACCATCATAGTGAAGGTTACAAAACAGTAAGTACCACACAATTACAAGCTAAGTTGAAAATTATGCAAATACCCAAATATATAAAAAGAAGACTGGAATATATACACTCAAGTATTAATAGATACTACCCCTGGGTAGTAGTTTCCTTTTGCTTTAATTTCTTTCTTTCTTTCTTCTTTTTTTTTAAATATATTTTTAGAAGAGACAATCAGTGTTGCTTTTGTGACTGACAAAATAGGCAGTAAATGTTATTTGTAACACAACACCAAAACCAAAATACAGTATCATAACCAAAATAGAATGGACAATATCACCAATATTAGCAGAATGCATAATTACATTTTCAAGTAGGAAAATTATGGCCGCAAAGAAAACTAGGCTGAAATTTTGTAGGAAGATTCTAAGCTTTCCCTAAATTGTGCAGATCAACAACAACCATTTAGTACTTTTAAGCACATAAATACAAATGCAAGGATACTATTTCTGGTTATCTGTACAAAATTTTAACTGTATTTATGATGCTAGCATTTGTGTTAAAAGGGAGAAGAACATCCACCCACCCACAAACATCTGCCTATATAGGCCTAAAATATCTCTGGAAAGATTCACAAGGAAATAGTAATAATGGTTGTTTGAGAAGGTAAAACTGAATTAGCAAAGGACCAGGGGAGGGTAGAAGGGAGCTCTCCCAACTGTATACCCTTTATTATCATTTGAGTTTTGAAATAAATGAAACAAATTACCTACTCAAAATAATCAATATAAGAGGTGAACACCATACCAAAAAGGGGAAAACTTAAATCAATGTTATTGGTTTCCTAGTAAATAAAAGTGTCTAAAAGATAAAAGATATGTTAACTAATTTAAATGTCTGCCTATTTTATACAATAGTCTGTCAAAAAATATCCTAGGTTTCCGCACTGGCTATCTTGCCAAATGACTTCCAAATTTCTATTTCAGCAAATGAAGCAACCAAAAGCATTTAGTTTCTTGATTTGACTATGAAAATCTTTAGGAGGAAATAAAAAAAGAATCACTCCTTTATCCATATATGTGCTTTCTAAAACTGATATCTACATCTATTTTTTTTTTTTAAAGTAAAGAACTTGCTATGTCAAATAAAACCACAAAAACGTTTTGAATTCTGTCTTCCTGGCTGTTTAAAAATTAAATTTAAAAAACCCTATAAGGAAAAGTATCTTTGCCTTGTCATGGAAATCACACCAACACAAAGCGTCTCTGAAGGAAGGGAAAAAGCAAGACCCAGAGCCATCAACTCTGCACTGCTACTCATCACCCTGGACACACACGATTTGGAGGACAGGGGTGATGACATGCAGCCAAGGAAAAAACAAACGTGAACGTGAATTCCAGGAAGTTAAGCCACGCAACCAGCTTCCCAAGGCTTCTTGAGCCATCCAAATAGTTTCTCTTTTCCTGTGGATACAATGCTCAAGTCCCTCACTCATACTTGTACTTGGGGCAGCACCAAGCAGAGGTGGCATTAGAACGTCTAGCAAGGACACACATACCCTGGCCCATCAAGTAGAAACCCTGTGCGAAGGGAAATCAGACTGAAAAAAGTGACTGGCAATTGCTTCCTCATTCGTGTCTTCCCTTTTCCCAAAACACTAAGAAATGACAATTAAAGCACTCAAGAGTCTTGAATGTACCACAATTATTATCTAGCCTGGAAATTTTCATGTTCGTCCAAGAGGACCCAAGCCCAAAGAGAACCTGGAACCATCAAGCGAACTAAGTGGACCTTGTTCAGAGAAGCAAATGCTCCAGCAACTCTGGTACTGAACCAAGTTTCATGCTGCTGAGAGGAAGAACAGAAACAAGAAAAAATGACACTTAGCAAACCACTTTTTTCCTCGTAAGGCCAGAAAGGTCCCAGGGATCCACTGCCACGGCCAAGTCAGACAGTACGGCAGATGGGGTGTGTGTACTGGAAGATGAGAGCAACTACAGGCTATGAATTTTGAAGTTGCTCGTGTTGAAGGTCTACGCACCTTTGAGGAGGGGGATGGAAAATGGAAGGCAGAGAAATGGAAGGGGAAAGGAAGACTAAATCGAGGGAGGAAGGAAAACAACAAGGAGGTTAGAGAGAAAAGGAAAAGCAGAGGAACTTTGTGTCCATAAAGGGAGGGATAAAGAGACTATCAACACCACTTTCATTCTCCACTGGTAGAGAAAATAGCTTTTAAGTCTAATACATTTTGCGATCCCATTACGATTTTCCCTTTGGAAGGTTATGATTAGTGACCACCAAACCAGAAGAACAGAAGAGCAACAACACGATTCCTCTTTGTCTTTCATCTTCAAGAACTTCACACATGGAGAGTTCAAACCACGTGCTACCTTTCTTCCACACAGCTGGCGGCACCGCTGGCCACGAGAGAACCTGGTGGACAGTGTGGAAGTGCGGAAACAGTGCCAGACCGAGACGTCAGAGAATCATTCTGATGGATTTGGCTTCTAAAGCCATCATTTCAAAATTTAGTGAATTGATGAATGATGGAAGGAAACAAACACCAGCTCTCAAAAGGGAGAAAATCATTTGAAGACATAGGTCCTAAAAAAGGAGAAAAGAGGCCCTTGCCCCACTGGTAAACCAGACTGTAACCCGAACCATAACCATTCAGACCCAACATTTCAGATGAAAAGACATAAAAGATGCTCTAACTATAACTCAGTCACATAAGCACAAACAGGAAAAGAATGAATTCAATTTCCTAGCCTTCTCTTGAGGAGGGAGAGAGCTGGTGGGTAAAAGCTAATTAGAGCTGCTTCATAGAGGCGGTAGGTAAAGATTTATATGGCAGCTCGCCAACAGTCTCCTGACATTCACTGCTCTTAGTATAAAGAATCACCCAGTGGTCACAAGACTCAGGTGTGTGTGTCTTACACACATAACCTCCTTAATCTTATCATTTTGTCTACCACAGGTATTCACATTCATTGATATTTAAAATAAACCTTTGGTAGCAAAAGATGAAACTTACAGAAATATAAAAGCATCAGGTAGGTCAATCAGTGCTAACGGGACAAAAAAAAAATCTTCACTACTGGGTTTAGGAACAGATCTTTGGGATTGGCAGTTCGCTCCCCTTTCACGATAAGGAAACTAAGAGCTAATATAAAAGAACGCATCCAAGGTCATGGAGTCAGGATAAGATGCACTTCAGGTCTGGGGCTCCAGGTGCCCAAGCTTTTCTACCTTCAGCCCACCCTGTGAAGTGAAGCCAGCTCAGGCCATGGAAATCTGCCAGCTTCTCTGTGGTGCTCCCCCGCCCCAGAGTCTCTACTAGGAAAAATACACATTTATCAGTAAATGTGGTTATACCAGAGTCTTACTACGATGACTAATTGAGCCTTTCTGGATTTTTTTAGTAAGATCATCTTTTTAGAGGATGTATTTTCCATCCATTCCATTCCTTCGCATCTCACAATTTAAGCAAGTAAGGCACACTGAAAGAAAGGAATTCGTGTGTAGCGTAAGAATATGAACATACACAAACTTTAGCTGCCGTGTCTTCCTGCCTCTGAGATGACAGAAATGTCCTACCTCTTCACTGTAATGTGGGCTGATAAGCTGTAGAAAAGGCTGGAGGCCTGCTTTTCAGATACTAGTTTGTATTTCCATCCCGAGGAACTTAAAACAGTTTCTTTCTGTCCTGTCCAAAAGTTACTCCTCATACAGCTCTGCTACCGTTCCCTCCCTACACTAGTGCACCTAAGAAATCACAGCTGTCAAAATATCCTGTCCAATTTACAAATGAAGAAACAGAGGCTTTGTGAACACTCAGACCATACACTTAAGATTACATCTCTTAGCTGTTGAGAGTCAATAAAAAAACAAGAACTTCACCAGCTGCCATGTGGTAGGTACCATTTCACCAAAACTTGTTCACCTAATTTCTAACCAGTGATCAAGTCACTTCTGGGATCTTCTTCCTTTCTTTCTTCTAATTCCGTATTTTCTTCCCTTCCCCACTTTTTTTTTTTTTAATTTTTTTTTAAATATAAAGAAGGGCCAGAGGTTTAGAAGTGGCAGAAACCTGGCTTAGCAGGGAGAAGTCAGATGCTCTAACTGGTCTCTCCCTTCTCAGCCCTCTACCATCAGAGTTTGAGCCTGCCAGGCTCCGAGGAGCTGGGCTCAGCAGGAAACTGCCAGGCTAAAAGGTACCCCATATACTGCAGAAATGGCAAAGTGGAGCAAGTCAGCAACTTACTTTCAATTCATTCAAACTATTATTGGAGACTAGGGACATTATGGACCCCAAGTCGGGGAGGATGGGAAGAGCAGCGAGTAGTCAGGGGCCACCAAGTTTTAAAATAATGGAGACTCAAATAAAAAAAATATTAATTTTGCCCACTAAATCCCTGTCAAATCAATTTAAAAGAGAACAAATTACAAATACTGCACACTTTTGACTATGAAGTAAAGTCACAGAAACAGCCCCAGACCAGACCTCTAGCACCCAGGAAGGACTGCTCAGGCAGCAGCACAAAAACGTCAAAGAGCAGCCTGGCAGTGAGGGGCAGGCTGCACTAGGCACCGAGCCAGGTGGGGAGGTGAGTTCACAATCATGATTCATTTCTCTTTTTCAAGAGACAAAACATATACTTATGCTACATATTTTTAATGCCTTTGTCTCTCAGACAACACCATGCCTAGAGTTTCACTGAAGCCAGGCTCAAAGTCTCTCAGGAGGAGGAAATTAAAGAAAGCAGGCGACAAGGAAACCAGCTCCCTGGCTTAGAACTATAATGTGAGCTCTCTGCATCCCTTCTTCGTAGATCTACATATCCCCAACCTTTCTTGTTTTTAAATGTTTAAGTCCAAGTTAGTTAACATATAGCATAACGATTTCAGGAACAGAATTTAGTGATTCATCATTTACATACAATGCCCAGTGCTCATCCCAACAAGTGCCCTCCTTAATGCCCATCGCCCATTTAGCCTGGCCCTCCACCCACTACCCCACCAGCAACCCTCAGTTTGTTCTCCGCATTTAAGAGTCTCTTATGGAGTGTCTGCCTCTCCGTTTTTATCTTATTTTTGCTTCCCTTCTCCCCAATCTTTAAGACCTCCTAGATACAGGACAAATCCAACCTCTTCTGTGAAGACTTGATGGGGATCAAACCAGATTCCCGACGTCAGGGACTGCAAGCTGAACAAAAAGTAAGGTAAACTCTCTGCCCTGTAGGGCTGGGAGAGGGAGGTCAGACTGGGAAAATGCTCCAGGAGAAGTGGGCACAAAAGTATGCAAGGAGGCTGGAGAGCCCAAACTTCACATGGGGAGCCTGGAATACAGGACATTGGGAAGATGCTTAAAGAGAAACAAGTGTGAAGGCAGGAGGGTGTGAAAGGGCTGGGCCGTGTCCACAGAATGGTGAGAAATTCTTTGTGACACACTCTATGAACGTACAATAGGAAGACTGGAAATGGCATTACAGTATTTTATACACAACCGCCTTTGATTTTACGTTCACTTAAGGAATTAGATGTCTTACTGGAGGCATCTGGAGATCCCCAGAGTTTGTGAAAGGATCAGGAGTGTGCATACAGAAGGCAGTCTGACAGTAACATGAAAGTGTGCAAAGACCAGAAGGAGCAGGCCAACCACCTAAGGTGGAGCTGCAATAATTAAATTGAGATATAATATAAGCAGCAAAGAGACTAACAGTCACTGGGAGTACTGTGAAAAGGAGGATTTGAAAAAGATAACCGTGGCAGAATCAGGCGAACTTAGGATAAGGACATCGCAGACTCTAAAGTTCAGGACAACGGACAGGGGAGACATTATTTAAGACCAACAGCAAAGGTAATCAAGACAGTTTGTGGGCAGGGATGAAAAATCATATGGAGGCCATGAGCTACATTTTGGATGTAATAGATGTCACCTATTTACTGGAATCTGTATTTGAGTAACCAGTGGTCAGCAGCTAGAAACGTCTGTAGGAGGAGAAAGAAGTTATGAGTGGAAATATTCACATGCGAGTGTCAGCAGTACATGTGGTAGTGGAAACCTGTAAGTGGATAAGGTCACACAGCAGGTTAAGACCTCTCCTGCTTCTGACAGACAACTATCGTCTGTATAATTCATATTAGTATTAAGCTAATACCGCCAAGAGACACATTTCTGCTATCTCGCCAGTTCTTCAAATATGTTCCTATTCAACTTCACCCATTTTGACGTAATCTTGTCCCAGTTAGACTGTAAGCAACTGGTGACACAGATGATATTTTATTCATCTTGACCTTACCTCCATGAAGGTACCTAATAATCATATGTACCTCTTCTAAAACTCCACGAGAACAGGAGTTTGTAAGGCTCTACCCCAAATGCCTAGAATAAGGTAGGCCACATAGTAGTTGCTCAAAAAAATATCCGGTAAATGAATAAAAATGAATTGATTTCACTAGGCTACCACTCCTGGCCTTCTTAACATATCAAGCAATTAGGCATCACCGAAGTTTCAAGGACTGAGTCCTCAAAGAGAATAAGTCGACTTGACCTTTGTCTTCAGAAGATGACTAACTGCTCATCTGCCCAGCACAGCCCAATCCAAACACTTGTTGAAACCAGAAGAAGAGAAAAGGCAAAGTTGCAGAAAAAAATACCTGGCTCAAAAAGGCCTGGTTGAAGACAAAGCCTGAGATTCCTATCGTTACAGAAAGAAATTCATGCATAGCTCTGCAGGCAAAACGTTAGACATGGTGCTCCAGAATACAGACTTGTAATTATTCCTAATGTCCTATTCATCACCCTTGAATGGGATGAGCATGGTTCATCAAAAGCTATTGCCAGGAATGATTCCTCCCAGAGCACGCCATATTTCAAAATGCTGCTAATTACTGAAGTAGAAGCCACAGAGGCCCTGGCTATGGAAGCCTTCTTAAGTGGACAGCAGCATTCATCCTCCAAGGAAGGGAAACGGGACAAGTGTCAGGATGAGCCTACTGACAAAACTAGAAACGTGCTCTCAAGTATCTCAAGTATCAATTATTCTACAGCAAATGCATAAACCAAGGTAAGTAATGACAAAAGAATAAATGCAAAGATAAAAAAGCAAGACAACACAGGCAGGGAGGGGACGAGAAGTGAAAAGAACATTCAGACCCTTTCCTTTGGATTAATTTTGCAGAGGAGGTCATTACCAAGGTACAAACCCAGGAACGAGAACTCTAACCAAGAGCCAAGTGGTCAGACACATGAAGAAGCTAAACTATTTTCCTTGTGAATATTTCAGGTTTGAAATCAATGTGTTGACAGGGCCATGCTCCTCCTTTGAAGGCTGCAGGGAAGAATCCTCCCTTGCCTCTTCCCAGCTCCTGGTGGCTCCTGGCCATCCTTGGCGTTTCTTGACTCGCAACTACCTCACTTCAATCTCCAACGTCCGCTATCACATGGCTTTCTGTTGGCCTCCGTGTCCCATCCTCTTCTGAAAGGGGCACCAGTCATTGAGTGTAGGGCCCACACAAATCCAATATGATCTCATTTCAACTTCAATTACATCTGCAAGGAACTATTTCCACATAAGATCACATTCTGAGGTTCCAAATGGACATGAACCGGGGTGCAGCAAACTACAGAGCCCACTACACCTATCACCATGAAAATACCAGGAAAGACTGCCCAAGCCAGGAATCCTCATGAAATAACATTGCAACACTTTAGGAATACCTGAAAACTTGCCAGAGAAAAGTTAACTAGCAAGCGAAAACAAGAAGGCAGTTCCAGGTATCAATAAATGAACTTGTTTCAGATAAGAGCAAAAGACTTCACTCAGACTTTAAACACATTAAAACAAGGAGCTTACAACTACACGACCCTAATTATGAAGATATAGTCCAAAAACACCATTTCTATCACCCGGATGTGAGGAGTTGACGAAACCTCCACCTTAGAACCAACAGACACTGTATACACTGCCTTCTTGTACATACGCAGGTTGGTTACACCCTCGGCAAAGAAACATGCAAGTAACCAGAATTATTAGCCTAACTCTCCGAACGTAAAAAACACAAACAAATCAACAAGAGAGGTCACAGAGAAGGAAACCCTGGAAAGTCAGTGCTTAAAAATGGAATTCACCGATTCTCAATGATGTATTATTTTGCAAACACGTACAGGATGTTTTCTTAAGAATTTTTTGTTGTTAGAAAAGTTACATGCACTATCTCTCTATAGGTCCTTTTAAGATGAAACTATTGGAGAAAATAATATTGAGAAAGATAGCAAGAGTCGAGTTCCTTTTCCAGTTGAGTACATCTATACCCCATCCCACTTTATACTCGTCTACAACATGAGATATTCTGTACACTGTCACAGAGCGCAAGTGCAAAAGAATCTAGTCTCTGTAAACCAGGAGGTATAGGACGTTCGAAGATTTGCAATTCAGCACATTTTGTAAGGTTTTTGGCACATAAGGGTTATTTTTAAAGAGGGAAAAAAAGGCTGTCCTCTCCCTACCCCCAAACACAGCTGAGCTGATTCAGCACAAATCTCCCCCTAAAATAAAATCCTAGTTTGCAGAGAATAAGCATGGAAAGTTCCAGCCCCAAGGACGACATTTCAGAAACCTAGCCAAAAAGATCTGGAGTGGGTGGCTTAAGAGAGACTGACCACAAATCATGTTCTAAACAGAACTTTCACCAGAAAACTGTGAGCAACTTGGGAGTCCAGGGAAGAGTCTTTAATAATAAGCAGAACAACATAAGAGTATTACCCAGATCGGAGAATCTCGAGGATTCTGGTAGCTAATGAATCATTTCCCACAGGTGAACATACAGAAATTTCCAGGAATGCAGTTGAAGGTTTTAGTTTTTTTCATTTAACTTAGAGACAGATGCTTTTTGAAGAGGATATTACAATGTACATCATACAAATACCACACTTTCACCAAGAAGCAATGTGCTCAGCTACACACCCTGACGGCCCTGAAAGCGCAGAGGTACTTTTCAAAAGCCGCACATAAAACATTCAAGAACTCATTACTTAAAAGGCATTTAGGTGGCAGCAGGTAGAAAGCTACCTTGCCGAGAACGGCCAAATTTTCAGAAACAGACAACTCTACAGTTTTGTTAATTACTTTCACTAGATAAGTGAGCTAACGAATCAAGGATCATTCCCAAAGTCCATAAGGTAAAGGGCATGTAGATGACCCTTGGTCTCCAATGCATCCTGACACATTGCCTTCATGCCTAGGTGGGAGAAGTCTTACTAGAAAAAAGCAGTCAGAAATTATAAGTCATTCAAGTCATCTCTGGATTTGGTGAATATCTACAGTCATTTATTCAAAAAATTTACAGCCATGTTGATGGTAACAGCTGGCCCAGAGAAGGCAAGGACAAGCAACCTCGTATAAACCTGTCAATTTAAATCACAACTCATTCACAACCTCAGGGCCTATTTTGATCACTAATGTAAAGGACTTTTCCATATCATGAGTGAATCAAATTAATATGAAGTGGAAAATGAGGAGATGACAAAGGAAATGTTTATAAAAACCAAACTAAAATACATCGCAGGTAATTAAGAACAAAAATCCGCTGACTTCCAGCTTTGCACTCAACACAGCTGATTAAGTAACACACTGCAAAAGACAGAACTTAGATGTGTTTTTAAGGAAAAGGATGGCCCTGTTAAATAACAAGCAAGGAGTGAAGGAGTTCCTCCTCAAGAAAGCTCCAGGTCCTTGAAGAGCTTCCAAAAGTTGAGTGAAAAACTGCTTCTGCTAAGGAATGTTCCTCCAGGTACCTTCAGAGATCTGTCCTTGCACAGGGGAAGGAGCACTGAGTGCGCCTCAACTACTCCCTGGCTTTGGGCCAAGATGAAAAAGCAACCTGACCTCTCCTTTCTCCCAGATGCTCCCAAGTCACACCTATGCCAAGAGATCAAAGAGAAAAGGAAATCAAGCCTCAACATTGGCTTAGCAATGTTACCTATGACCTCACATTGTCTGTGTAACCAGCAGAAGAACATGTAATCTGACATAGGTTTCTCCGAAGAACAATTTGATGAAACATCACTTCACAGGGACATCTCAAAGACTAATGAGATCATGTCTAGAGGGCTGAAGGCATTCAAAGGGCTGATCTATGGTGCTCTTATCACCTGCTGAGATCTGTAGACTAGGATCCTACAGCTACAGAAATCAACTTCTTGTAGTATGCCAGGTATGTGTTATATACAAGAACTGATGTTATCCCAAAGAGGACCATGACCCTATGTATCTACATTATTCAGTAACACAACATGGTGGTGGGCCTTTCTAGACCCTTAATTTAGCACAGCAATGAAATGCATAGACACCTAGATAAAACACTTAATTTCTATGAGCTTTAGTTTCTTTACCTGTAAAATTAGGAATGATACATCTTGGGATGGAGTAAAATTAAGTAAATTAAGTAAAATTAAATACTCAGTGCTTACCACAAAGGACAATGAATGACAGCTCTGACCCTGTTAAGCTTGAATGAGCGTTATGTAAAGTGTCCCAAGAAGTCTGTCTAGCTCACAGTACAAATTGGAACAGCATGAAAATCATATGTAAGTATTCACCAAATTGCGAACAAGCCACATCTTCATCTATAGTTGGCATCCTAAGGAAATAAGGCTATTAACAGTAGGTGGGTCACCAACCGGTTCTCAAAGCACATTAACCCAGAAATAGAGGGAAGGTCATTTATATGTAGTATCAACCATTTCCAGGTTGACTCGAGAGTCCTGCCACGAAGAGATAATCTCGTGCCACGTCTTCCACATCTGGCTAACCCTAGGCAAATCAGGTAGGGCCAGTTCCTACCACCCTTAATATATTCACATCTGGATCCACACAGCCTTCATCCCATTGCTCCCATTTTCCCCTAAAGTTAATTAATTTGGAAGAAATTTATTGAGCACCTACTGTGCATCATAAACTGCATGTACTGAGCAAAACAGATGTGGGCCCCAGTTGGCCTAATATAATGAATCTAACAAGAGAGAGATAGTAACAGAGAATCTCTCAAATACATTAAGATGTGAAAAACTGTGAAGAAAATATTAGAAAAGGGGGGTCAACTTTCTCCACAAAGTCAAGTTTAAATTAAATCTGAAGGATAATTGTGAGATTAATAAGGAAGGGGAAAGGAGGACAAAGTGGGTATCCCAAACAGAACAAATTCCAAGTGCAAAAGCCCTGAAGTGAGAGGGAGCATAATGTAGTTCAGAAACCTAATGGAATGCCAGAAAGCGGGCCAGGAGGTGGATCAGAAAAGGGGTAGGAGCTTCTTTCTGGGAAGCAGGATGGAACCACATTATGCAGGACCTAGTAAGCCAAAGGAAGCAATGAGAAGCCAAAGCCTTAGGCAATGGCAGAGCACAATGTTACTGTCATTGGTAAAGCTCCCAGCAGCTGCAGGTGGAGAATGGACTGCAATGGGAAAGAGTGGCTATGGGAAAAGCACTAAAAAAAGTTCCAGGAGCCTCAGTGAGAGGAGATCTAAGACAAGACAGCAGCAGTACAATGGAAGGAAGAGGAAATGCACATATCTACACAGCAGGAGTTGGTGAGGGACTGGAATAAGGGGGTTAAGGAAGAGAGGGTGTCAAAGATGTCTCCAACAGCAACAGAGAGGCATGACTTCCAGAACACGGGAGGAGCCCCAATTTTCTGACAGGATATCACAACTTTGGTTTTGGACATGACGGATTTGAGTCTGGTGGACATGAAGATCGTTTCCAGCTACCCCAAGGAGTTCCATGCCCCCAAAAGTACGAACTTCAGGAAGAAAAGTACAAACTTTCCAAAAGAGAAGAATCATCTAAAGCAGTATGAATTTGAAATAACTCCTGGTATTATTTATATCCCAGTAACTTTCCAAGTGTCTGCATTTATCAAGAAAAATGCTCGATTTTCAGTGGAGATAGGAGAGCCTGGACTGAGCATATAATGCCAGGGCCGAAGCTTCCATGCACTCTTGCTTCTTGCGATTCCATCTCTTCCACCTGTCCATTTTTGACCCCTCCACTGTCCAAACAAGTTACAAGTCTGAATGCAACAGTTCCCATGGTGATGGAAACTGTGCAATTAAGGGACAGGAGTTACAGTGATTTAAAAGTCATCTGTAAATGCTGTATTACATAGACTTAAAATATTTTGAGATTCTACTTTCGAGATTCTATGAGGTGGCTGGGAGAAAATTCCCAGTGAAGATCCCAGTTACCATTACCTTCCTCCACTGAGAACAAAATGACTTAGGCACCCACACTCTTCCTTTCAATAGACTGACCTTCTCTAAGGAAGAAAAATATATATACACAGAAAGACACTGCTCCCGCTGCTAGAAGAAGGCTGCAGCCCTGGTTATTTTTGGAGGACATCATTCTCACCATCTTATACACACCTAGGATATCACACCACAAAACTGAAAGACGTGTGGAAGTTACCATGGATTCCATTTCTCCACTATATTGGGGCCATGAAGAACCCCAGAAGAAAGTAACAAGACAGTTCTTCACCATGCATATTCCTTAGTCAAGATTTCAGTGAAAGCACAGATGGCAGATGGTAAACAGAGGATGGGGAGGGAATTCTACCAGGCAGTATGGCAAGTCAGACAGCTTCTGAAACACTTCCAAGATACACACGTATCCTTCTACGTCTCTCTCATCCAGAGAACACACACACAAACATACACTTTACACAACACATACACACTTTACACATACACAAATGCCCGAGCAGGCAATCATTTTGTGGAAGTTGGAAACTTGACACCACATCCAACCAATACTACTCAAATCTGTGCAATGGGCTGGGGGCGCCTGGGTGGCTCAGTCAGTTAAGCGTCCGACTTTGGCTCAGGTCATGATCTCTTGGTTTGTGAGTTCGAGCCCCACGTCGGGCTCTGTGCTGACAGCTCAGAGCCTGGAGCCTCCTTCGGATTCTGTGTCTCCCCCTCTCTCTGACCCCCCCATGCTCATTCTCTGTCTCTGAATAATAAATAAATGTTTAAAATAATAATAATAAATTTTAAAAAAGAGAGATAATCTAAAAAGAAAAATCTGTGCAATGGGCTGATGGCAGTCAAATTAGTTGCACACTGATTCACATCTCTTGACCTCAGAGCCAGTTAAAAAAAAATTGATAACTTTTGAAAAGGGGAGGCTGTGCTAGATTCTATAAGAAGCAGCATTATTAAACACAACACCACAACAGACTGGCATCTGGAAAAATATGAAAGGCTAATATCCTAGATTCTGGTAACAATCCCACGAGACAGGGGAAGGCAAATAATATTCCTAGTTCACAAGTGATGAAACCAAGGCTCAGAGAGGTGCGTGGTTCCACTAATTAAGGCACTTAGCCAGAATTACACCTTGGGAATGAATTGAAGTGAATTTCCATAACTGAAATAGAGACCACTGAACCCAACAAAGCACCTCAGCAGTTTACCTTCAATCTTATTTCTCTACATTCTAGAAACTCCTCAAAACTGTCATATTATAGACTCTCTGGGATGGTCAAATAATAGTCTGGGCAGAAAAGATGATTTTACCTCCATTATCTTGCTTAAGCTGTGACAGGCTGCCCTAATCAGCTTTCGTGCACAGAGGCACATAGGCACACATGCTCCCTCTCGGTGCCTCTTAATCACCATGTGCCATGCTGAACAGCTGCAGAGGTCTGAAGGGAATTGGCAGAAATGTGCAATGATGTGCTAGCCACCCCCCTGAGGCAGCAACTGCCCTGCCTGCTCCCAGACTCGAGAGTAAACATGGGTGTTCGCTGTCGCAACTGATGGGCCCAGAAGACAGGCAAGAGGTTTCAGGTGGTGAGTCAGGAAAAGCAGTTTGCATCAGGAATGTTCCGGCCCAGCAGAGCTGAGCAGCATCCTACTCCCCACGCTGGGATACGGTATTCATCATTTATACAATGTCACCGTGGGGGACAAAACTTGGGCTCAGCACAAATAGAATCCAATCACTCTTATGCAGAAGAACCAGTAAACAACGCTTCTCCCACCAAGAAGGAACCTAATTGCTTAAGAATTGCCATCATATCTGACACTTGAGGTCGGTCCTTCTATCCACAGACAGAGGTCTTTACAGAGGCCTGGACAGGTTCTGAGAGCAGAACCCTGGGCTAACCTTCTAGGACCACTCAGCATTGGCTGCAATAGCTGTGATCGATGCTCCCAGGGATGAAACAGAATCAGGCAAGGGCACTATTAAAGAAACCAGGTGGATGTCAGAACACACGCCACGCAAACAGCTGCACAGGAATCAAATATGCGCCACCACTCCTTTCGAGATGATTTTGGATGGATTTCAATAGAAATCCACACTTTTGAGGGAATTCCTTGTTTGCCTCTATGCTATTGTTTATGAGCCAGTAAATGAATGATAGGATATACACTTGGTGAAATAGAGATGTCGACATTAGATCAGATAACAGGAGATCTAGAAATTGAAAGAGGCTTAAAGCCATCATTCGCACTACACTTCATGAATGAATACAGCATTCTGTCAAGTTTTATACAATGACAAATGAGCCTATTCTCTGAAGGAACCTGAGGAGATTTAACATTCATTTTAGGAAATCCAGTTTAGTTTCTCTGTTTCAAAATTAGCAATTTCATCTCATGCCAACTTCAAAATCTCTGTTATAATTTATATGTCTAGTGAGTATGGTATACAATAAAAATTGCTTATGTTTATGAAAGACTACTTTGGCACTGGTTCAAAAGCCAGAGCCTTATCAAACCTGTCACATCATTAAAAATCTGCATTTAGGTAAAGAATGCTAATGTGGCATTAATGTGTTAAGGCCAGATATACAGCAGAATGGCCTTATCTTTCTGAAGATATAGGAAAAATCAACCCAAAACAAGGTATTTTCCAGAACAACCCTCACTGAAGCAAAGTACAGAAAAGACAAATCACAGTCTCTCCTTGAACAGATTTCCATCAACTGCCATCAAAGGAACGACGCCATTCATTTCCTTTGTTCATCAAGGACACAGACACCTGCCCAGAATATTGACGGTGGGGAGGGCAGGGAAAATAAGGGAATGCTCAAAGGCTCACTCTCAGCCTCCCAGAATGGCAAGTTCTGCAGCTGGTCACAATTATGCTCTAAGAACACAAGGAAATGCACTCTTAGGGTCTCTGAGCTGTTGCACTAGACTAGAAAGTCAATGTGCTGCACCAAAGGCTTCGCAGGAACTCCTGGGAAACCACACACGACTCCCCTCACACTTGCAGCAGAAGCTCCAGGAAATATGACAAAAGCCGAAGAAGTGGAGGAGGCATATGCACCACAGTTCACTTCAGGAAGCAAGCTCCCAATCCAGGAGAGCCCCTCTTCTCAACAGCTAACCTATCTCTCAGAAGTAAGGGAGGCAGAAAAAAATCGGAAACTTTCCTTCAATAGCATATCCCGCAGCACCGACTTTTAATGGAGGTGGCTGAAGGGAACGAGAGAGCCAAGTAAATGAAGCTCAGGGCAATATGCAATTATTGAAACTGGAATTGAGCCTGGACCCTGGAAAGAGCATGCTGTGAGGGCTTTGGCAATCACACTGCGGTCAGGGCCCCAATTTTCAATTTCTCCCATGGGATACCACTTCCCGATACACAGACACGCCCCTCTTCATATCGAAAGTAATTCCACTTGACTTGGTGGACGAATGTCATGTGCAGGTCTCTGGGATTCCATGACGAGGGCCCAGCTTACGATGATCCCCAACAATTTGCAAATATGTTTCTGTCATCCTTTACCTTTTTCCCAATAAGCTTCTTTCGAAGAAATTCCCGAGCTTCAAACATGTAGGGGATGTCATATAGGGGACGAAGTTTCTTGTTCTTATCCTAAAAGAAAAACAAAGTATCACATCAGGAATGAAAAACAAAAAACAAAAAACAGGCAAATGAACACAGCCAATAAAACCAGACACTGGAATACATCTGAAATATGCTACGTTGGAAATATACTGCCTCCTCATATCACAGATACTAAGTGCTAGATACACCGTAAATAATTAATAAATATTTGGATGAAGTATTTTATAGGGAATAAGATTATCTTTTTCACACGATAGACTCAAAAATAACTAATGGAGGGGCTCCTGGGTGACTCAGCAGGTTAAGCGTCTGACTTCAGCTCAGGTCATGATCTTGTGGTCCATGAGTTCTAGCCCCGCGTGGGGCTCTGTGTTGACACCTCAGAGCTTGGAGCCTGCTTTGGATTCTGTGTCTCCCTCTTCCTCCCTTCCTCTCTCCCTTCCTCCCTCCCTCCCTCCCTCTCTCTCTCTCTCTCTCTCTGCCCCTCCCCTGCTCACACTCTGTCTCTCAAAAATAAACATTAAAAAAAAATTTTTTAATAAATAAATAATAACTAATGGAATGTTTATAGTTACCCAACCTGGAAACAACCTAAGTGGTCATCACCTGTATTAACTGTGGTACAGAAGAAGCTCAGTAAGTATTAGGGCCCTCCAAATATTCATAGATACACTATGAATCTAGTTCCATTATTCTGTAAGCCGTTATTAAGCACCTACCAACCAACAGACCCATACAAAGCTCTCTGTAAATACAGGTTATAATCCTAGATTCAAAATATTTGCAACCTAACAGAGTAACACAAGAAAAGATACGAAATGGCAACACAAAGCAGTTTTGAGTAAGTGCTAAACTGTGATATAGACTAGGGACTAAGTGCTATCAGAGTTCAGGGAAGTGGAAAGAAAGAAGTAATCAGGAAATGTTTCACTGACAAGGTTTCACTGAATTAATGTGAGTTTACAGGGTAAGAAAAAACTAGGAAGAAAATTAGAGTTTAAAAAACAGAACAAGCTAAAGGAGGCAGGAATAAATAGTATTTCAACACAACACTCACATGCATGAATATGGACATACACAATTCTTTCATTATCTCACAGGCCCCAGACTTCTCCCCAAAAGGGTTACTATTCTAAGCACAGAACTTGGGGAATATGAGAGAAAGTTCTAGAGGGACTTGACAGAAGAGGGAATGGGTAGGAAACTGAAGAGATATGAGAAGCATTTTAAGAAATGAATTAACAGAATGGATACAGCGGATAAAAAAAGAATCCAATATTCTAACTCATGGTGACACATACATGGAGTCTAGAAAAGTTTACCTTTTGATGGGGAGAATGGAGGGGTGGAGGATGTTAAAAGAAACAGGGAGATGCTAGCTAGATCACTTGCTATGATTACTTTAATGTCTCTCCCCAGCTAACCCAGAAGTTCCAAAAGAACAGAAATCCCATCCACTTGTTATTCTGTGACCCTAGAGCCAAGTACAGTACCTCCCCTCATACTCAAGTAATGGCTGGATGAACTAAATACAAAAGAAATATGAAAAATGACATATATATATATATATATATAGAGAGAGAGAGAGAGAGAGAGAGGGAGATACACACACACACACACACACCACACAAAACGCAACCAAGCTAGAAGAAGACTATGTACAGATTTCAGAATCTCCTGGACCATTAACACTGGAGGGAAAATTCACAAATAAAGAAGAAAATCAAGGACGAACTCCTGACCCAGAGGTGTGCTGTTGCTTACCATCCTGTACAGTTAGGTAGCTCCCCCGGCCTTACCTTTACCATCTATTACACCTCTGACAAAACAAGATCTCTTTATAATCCATTCCACACTCAAAGAAGCATTCAAATTATTTCTTCTCATAAATAGCCAACTCCTCGTAAATAAAGAATCTTTATCATTTTAATACCCCATATTTAAACTAATCCTAATGATAAGATTGAGGTCAAGGGAACTGAAATAGGTGTTTCCTCCTAGACCCTGATCAAGCTTTGGTGTCCAGAACACATTACTTAAACATTTCAATTCATTGATATCGCCATGATAAACCTCTTATGAGAATACATATAATTTGAGTGCGAGCTTCACATTCGTCATCTAACTGCCTTCTAATTCTTCTGGTTCAAACAACAGTGACCAAAAGGCAGCAGCAGCATTATGGTACTCTTCTTGGAAGTTAAGGAGGCACGTTCAGAAATGAACCCAAGTTTCTATTCCTTCTTGGATGTGTGAGCCTCCACATGCTCTTAACAGGAACATCGATGGCCATACCCTGACCAAAGCCCTGGGGTGTCATGATCACTGCCTAATAAGTGAGGTATGGCCCTGAATATGAAAATCTTTAAAGAAACAGTAACACCGAACTGAACTTTTTCTTACAGGAAAAAGAAAAGGGGAAATGGAATACATGAGAGTTGCCCAGGTAGAGGGAGTTCTGGGTAATACAGGGCAGATATACAGGGTTACAGATATTTTATAAATATCCAGGCAGTCCAATCAAAATTTTGAGTCATGACGGAGGTGCCAAGTATAATATATAAGCCATAAAACAGAGCTTATGATGACACTCAATGATACAGAAAGAATGCTGGCTAGACAGAAGATTCTAGGTGCCAATAATGAACAGGATTTTTCATACAGACAAAATCAATGGTTATCAAAATAAGCCCTCAGGAATGAAGAAGTGCCAGCATATTCATATTTACCACACAATAGAGGACAACCTATTTACAGAGAGTAGCTGTATAATTACACAAGCCTAAGTGAACAATATCTTAAAAAGTGAACTGAACAAAGTATGGACATTTACCTTGCTTAGCCTCATGATCTGTCACAGAACCTGAATGTATGAACCTTACTCTACTTTTTCTGAAACACCAAAGAGATCACAAGGCAGTATCACCTGACTGGAACTCCAAAACAATGAACAAAAGCTAAGAGATACGGTTTTATCAAGAATTCAGATGAAGGTCACGAGATGAGGTACACCTAAATGAATGAAAATGGCTGTCTGGGGGCGCCTGGGTGGCTCAGTCGGTTAAGCATCCAACTCTTTGATTTTGACTCAAGTCATGATCTCACGGTTCAGGAGATCAATCAGGGCTCTGTGCTGACAGCGTGGGGCCTGCTTGAGTTTCTCTCTCTTTCTCTTTCTCTCTCCCCACTTTCCCTGCTCATGGTCTCACTCTCCCTCTCTTGCTCTCAAAATAAATACACAAACATTGTAAGAAAAGCAAGGAAAGGAAAGGAAAGGAAAGGAAAGGAAAGGAAAGGAAAGGAAA